>NW_026901666.1:285000-467500 GCF_033783945.1 Neopsephotus bourkii | reverse complement strand
AACAGGAGGAGAACGGACTTCCCCTATTTGGGTTCCTGTAGTGGTAAGTACTCATCAATCATCTCCTAGTCTTGAGTTGAGCCTTTGAGGTTCTCTCAGGCTCCCACATACACCAGGAACACTGTATAGCACAAAGGATTTTCCAGGCTGTCCTGAAGTGTGACTTTCTATAACCCATTTGAAGTTTATGAATTCTCAATTGAGGGGATCTGCAGTCATTCTGTCTCAAACCAACCGTCAATATGTTCATGAACCACAGTTCAGCAAAGCATAAACCTTGGGCCTACAGTGCAAGAAATACATTCATTATGAAACCCTATTTGTAGGTATTTGAGACTGAAAGAGAAGCCAGACTTAGGGCAAGGAAAAAGATCTTCTTAAAATTCATTTGACTTACCAGTGTAAGAGCAGGTCTTGCCTAATGCAACTTTGTGGTTTTGTTCTTGGGTGTTCTTTGTTCTTCCGTATGTCTTTCTATAAGTATGTTCAGCAATTTCAGCCCTGCCAGGACTTTGAGTCTAATACTCAAACCCCAAGCATGCACAGCTGTTGGTGAAGTTCTTTGTGTTTTGACACTTTGAAGGTCGGGAGCTGTGTTTTTGGGTCAGATATGCTTTTCCCGGTATTCTTACAAAAGGATGCAAAAAATTACACCTCAACTCAAGCACATGAGTAACACCAGGGGATTACTCAACATCTGATTTCAAGACTGAATTATCAAGGCCTTAATTACCACAATGGCAACTTTAAAATGTCACAGCACCAACCACTGTCGTGCCACACAATGCTGTTCTTTCTTTCTTGCTCTTAAGAATAGGTTTGCTCATTCATATTGCAAATGAAGAAACATCTTTAGGCCCAAATCTGCAAACAGTGAAGTCATTAAACAACTGACTTCGATTCACATGAGCAACATTACTGGCCTGAATATTAAAAGCAAAACCTAAGCCTTACTGAACAACCCATTGTAACTTTAGGGTGACTACACTGAAGTCATTGGAGTAGTTTGTAAGTTCAACTAAACCACAAATGAAGACATTTATGTGCATTATGTCCAGCCAAATGGGAGTATGGATATTAATTCTTAATAAAGGTGATCAAATATTTTTACCCAATGAAGCAAACGTTATAGTATTTTGAAACACATAATGTAAAGGTCTCCTTTTATATCTTTACCCATCTCTAAATGGAATAAGAGCCTTCAGTGTATCTTGGGCATTTGGTTGACAAATAATGAAGGTATAAGACTTTGAAAATCCTGTACAGTGTATGTGCAGTCCACTGGCTCCAGACATATATCTACAATCTGGAGCTGTGCAGCCTGAAATAAACACAGCTGTGTTTATCTGAATGTGTGATCCCATGTACATGTTAGAAAGTTCAAATAAATGCACTCAGTGCGATGATGCCGTAAATGCAGCGAGTGCATTTGTCAGATGTGTGATGATGCAATCTCTTAAATAAACAGACTGAGCTGTTTGACTCCTGAGCTTCATAGACATAAAAATATACGTACATTAATTGAAGCCAATAAAAGGAAATCCAAACCAGCTATAAGATCTTAATTGAACCTTAGCTAAAAATTTACCTGTTGTTCTTACACCAAGAATAAACAAGTTCTGTGTGTTAGCATTAAGTGTATGGTGTAAGTTTTAGACAATAATAGACTAAGATAATAGATAACCATTGGTTCTGGTTTTAGTGGACCAATCCTTTATTTTCCTAAGATGGCCCATTGTCTAAGACCAGCTCTAGAAATTATAGGATAGCTCCAATTTCTCATCTCAAAAACTAAAAAAGACAGCTCTATTTTACAGCTAAAATGTCTTTATTTGGGATGTGGGTCTGTTTAGTATTCAACAGAAGTAATAGTCTATAGGAATATGTTTCTGATGAGATGAAGAACATGTGAAGGAAAGAGAAAAACTGAGTGAATGTAGATGCTATCAAAGGTGTTGTTTTACTCAGATTTAACACTGGCTCAGTGTTTCACTATAAACTCATTCAGAACATCAAGTTACTGGAAAAAATCTTCCACTTGAGAAATATGCAATAGTTACTAGTGAGTCAGAAGCTGGAAGCACTGACACCACTACACACTATTAAGAAGTCCTACTTTTCAGTATTGTCTGACTGTTCTGCAACCCAAAATAACATCACTGAAAAAGGATTATAAAGCTTTTTAATTTGTCTTGAGCATATTTACTTGGAAAACAGGAGCTGTACAAATGGTCTCGAAAATGGTTACTGTGGAATCAGACCATCAAATTTCTTGATTTACATGCTTTAAAATCTTGCCCAAAAGATGGCACTAACATAGTTTTTAGTAATATATATTGGATATAGATTTCACTCTCCTCCCATGTAAAAGTATCTTCAAAATGGCCACAAATATGTTTTGGAAGAAGATGCTTAACATTCACTACTATGTCAGCTAACAATTGCTATACAAAAATTAAGCTTCCTTCATGTTAGGATCACCAGACACTGCATAAGAAACCTATCACTGGATCAGCAGATGTATCTGTCAAAGTACATAGACACTGAACTATGAAACCTTCATCCCAACAGGACTATTTAAATCTATGTAATATGCCATACAATGTACCAGAACAGTATCATACATTTAAATTGTGAGCTATTAAATCTCTTGAAAAGTATGCTAAGACTAGATCAACTTCATTGAACAATTTGTATCTGATTTAAAATATTCAAAGTATTACACTTTTGAATTTTATTACCAGTAATTTATTTTAAGTTCTAAAATATTTAAATTACACACTGTATAAGGAATGGCAAATAGTTTGCACGTCTTCTCAAGCAGTGGAAGCACCTATTTACAATACTTTCACAGCTTATGTTAATATGGCTATTTTGAGTATGCACGGAGACCGTCTTTCTCCTTTTCACTAACCAGATCATGTCAATGGGTTTGAAGACGGTGGGCCCTGAAAGAGCTAAAAATTTGCCATTGATCTGGCAAGAAAGGAGCATTTGACAAGCACAGGACACAAGTGGGGGTACTATAATTTACAGCAGACTGGGGAGAAAAATACTGCTGGCTTCAATGTTACTCTCACTGAAGCTAGCAGGAAACAGATCTGTAAAGAGTCAGACAGTTTTCAGTATTATCCTTCCTTGTCTTTAAATTGGCGAGACATCAATTTGATAGATGGACCACTCAGTGGATAAAGAACTGGCTGGACTGCTGCATGCAAATGGTTATGGTCAATGGCTCAATGTCCAGCTGGAGACCAGTAACAAGTGGTGTCCCTCAGGGATCAGCGTTGGGACCGGTCTTGTTCAACATCTTTGTTGCTGACATGGACAGTGGGATTGAGTGCACCCTCAGCAAGTTTGCCGATGACACCAAGCTGTGTGGTTCGGTTGATATGCTGGAGGGAAGGAATGCCATCCAGAGGGACCTTGACACGCCTGTGAGGTGGGCTGATGCCAACCTTATGAAGTTTAACCATGACAAGTGCAAGGTCTTACAGCTGGGTCGGAGCAATCCCAGGCACACCTACAGGCTGGGCAAAGATGAGATTCAGAGCAGCCCTGCAGAGAATGACTTTGGGGTGTTGGTCAATGAGAAAATGAACATGAGCTGGCAGTGCATTCTTGCAGCCCAGAAAGCCAACCATATCCTGGGCTGCATCAAAAGGAGCGTGACCAGCAGGTCAAAGGAGGTGATCCTGCCCCTCTACTCTGCTCTTGTGAGACCTCAATTGGCGTATTGCATACAGTTCTGGTGTCCTCAACCAGATCAGGGGACTGGAGCACCTTCTATATGAAGACAGGCTGAGAAAGATGGGGCTGTTCAGCCTGCAGAAGAGAAGGCTGCATAGAGACCTCATAGCAGCCTTCCAGTATCTGAAGGGGGCCTATAGGGATGTTGGGGAGGGACTCTTCATTAGGGACTGTAGTGACAGTACAAGGGGTAATGAGTTAAAACTTAAACAGGGGAAGTTTAGATTGGATATAAGGAAGAAATTCCTTCCTGTAAGGGTGATGAGGCACTGGAATAGGTTGCCCAGGGAGGTTGTGAATGCTCCATCCCTGGCAGTGTTCAAGGCCATGTTTGGGTGGCATGGTTTATTGTGAGGTGTCCCTGCCCATGGCAGGGAGGTTGGAACTTGATGATCTTAAGGTCCTTTCCAACCCTAAGTATTCTATGATTCTATGATTATGTCTTCTGAACATCTGATGATCTTTATTCACATGCAGTGCTTCTTTCCTAATAGTGTAACTCATACAAAATCCTCAGGTGTATGTTAAGATATTGTGATGAAGCTGAACATTAGATAAAAAACAGAGCAAATGACATAAGAAAATGAAAGAAATGGGTCACTGTGATAGGTATGATCAAATTATTGTCAAGTCTTTTGCAAGCACTGTAATGCAAAATAGATCTGAGGGGGAGAGCAAAGAAAGTCTGAAGAGAGAATATGGAAACTGAATATAAAGGCAACAGAGAAATGAAAGTGAGAGGTAGCGAAGGGAAATTTCATGGTAGTTCTTGAGAGAGAAGTCAAACAGCTTATGTTTGTTCTATGCAGTCAACACAAGGGATTTTATGGGATTCGGGAGAGAGTAGCTATGGGTTGAATCTGTGTTAGAAAGTACAAGGAGAAGTAGAGTAACTGCTGGGATGGGAATGCCACCCATGACAGAGAAGCCAAAGGGAGATAGAGCAAAACAGGGAAAGGGACACATGGTCTGGAGAAGTGGCAGTATGGAGGGATGTCAGAGGTGAAGAAACAGCTAGGGATGGTGCAAGGATAACAGTGAGGGAAGTAAACATGATCCATAGGTACTGGCTTTTCTTTGTAAGCCACATAGTCACTCTAACCCAGGGATGTTAATTTGCTTATATCGAATTTAGCCCGAAATGAGGAAGAGAGGGAGTGCAAATTATGCTGACATGATGTATATATAACTTTTCGCTCCAAAAAGATGTACCACAGATGAGGAGGGTGAGGAATTACAGGAGCTGCCCCAAAGCACATTTAATACTTAACACCACTTTCTTACTTAGTTGAAGTAATTTATGTCCCCAGCCTGCTGCCCTTCTGCTAATAAGCCCTTTCTGAAGTCAGTTACAGAAGCACAAGGAAAAGAAGGTGTGCTTCTCAGCCACTCACTTTTACTTTTAGTTTACCAGACAGAAACAGGTTTCCTTTTAGATTTGTATTTTTGTTGTTGTATCTGTAGTAAACTAACCTTTATACCCCCTGCTTAAACTTTATTTTTCTTTGTGGGAGGAATTAGTCAGGGAGAAAAGAGAAGTGAGGACTAGTGACTGCACTGCAAAATAGCAACAGAGACATCACAACAAAATTGGGGAATTTACAAAAGAGAAAAATTAGATACAGCTACTGAGGCCACCAACCACAGGTGGGTTCTCTCATATTAACATAAAACCCCTCAGTTAAGAGGAATCAGAAGAGCATGGTACCAATTATTGTAAGCTGCCATTGCCACTCCCGTCGAGGCTCTGCTCAGTCCACAAGAAAAATCTCACACTGTGTTAGAAGGGCCTGAAAATCCCCACACCATTGCTGGGAAACTCCCCACAATATCCCTGCACGCAGAAATTTTTTTGTGCTGCCGTACATCAGATCATCTAAATGCAACCAGTTGCTTTTGCATAAAAGTGGAGGTGCTCATCTGGTACACACCCAGCAAGCCATCCTGCAGCAGTACACCTGGGGGAAAAATCTCCTACAATAGGTGCTGGACCATAACAGGACTCTGCTGCCCCTTCCACCCCCTTGCTTAATGAATTTTTCAAAAACCAAAGGGAACTGCCATCCTAGCAACAGGAACTGGACAATTTGCAGTAGGTGCTACGCATAGTAGTGCTACTAGCAGCAGGAGTGCCATGAATATGGAAGTGAAGAGCTAACAGGAGGAAGAGACATTTGGAGAGAAGTATCTTGCTCAGCTTCTCATAACAAAACTAGTTTTAAAATCTTCAGCAGTGAAGCAAATGGGTAGGGTGTCACAGGTTCAGCTGAAAACTCACTTGCACCTTATGGTCACCATCTGTGGTGTGGAACGTTTTCAACCTTGACAAAGCAGATTTGTCCGAGGATATTTCCGCTCTTTGAAATAAGAGAATTAGCTGTGGTAAAACCGGAACCCGCATTGGCACATCTACACTCAGGCGATCTCTGGAAAAAAAAAGTAGATCATTGCAACAAGCGTCTGGTTGCCAACCTGTAAAAAATAACACCCTGCCACCCCCGGCTAGCTCCAGCTGTGTCAGTGTTGAGCAACACCAAAGGCCACTGTCTTTTCCTCCTCCTTTTTAAAATATGAAGTGCCTTTTTAAAAGCTCATGAGAAGAAAGGCATATGCAGCAGGTGGTCACATCTGTGCCCACCTCCCTCAGTCATGAACAATTTGCTCCTGAGTGCTCTCAGCAAGGAAAGGGATGGAGACTCTGGGTGTGAAAGGAGGATGAGGGTGTGTGTAAGAGGACAAGGGCAGGCACTCTCGCTCACATCTCAAGGAGGAATGGAAGAAGATCTTAAAAACCACAAGCTGTTTGTCCTTTTTCTTGCTCTGTCTCTGTATAACCACTGTGGAAGAATTCCCCCCAAAGCCTAACTAGCCGACAAGCACAAAAATCAACATTTGTTTCAGATATGTATGCACAGCCATGCTCTCTATCAACTGTTAAGATGGAAGAGACCACAGAAAAATAAACCATAGATGGTTTCCGTTTGATTTGTCCTTCATTTGAGAATTCTCCAATGGCTGTAATTTCATTTGAAATACTGCTGCACTTGTGTATTTTTCAAAGAACTGAGTCAATATTCCAAACGATGACTCTAGCTCTGGACAGAGCCTTTCTGTTCAACTCGTTTAACATTTTGATAATTCTTTAAGTATTCTAAGGTTCCTGTGTCAAGCTGGAGAGGAACACTGTGGACCCATGGCTCCTCTCTGCTTCTGCTAGGATTTTCCATTTGGGCAACTCATTTAATCACCCTGGGCTTCAGTTCCCTTAGATTGCAAAATGCAGACCAAGTGACTTCCTTATCTCAAAAGCATATTGTGAGCATAAATTTGTGCATACAACTTTATATCATGTTTCTGGGAGCCAGAAAATACTCACTTAAATGGATAGATCCAGCAGTGCATCTGTCTTCTAAAGAGATAATGATGCTTTACTATTCCTGGCCACCACCCTGAATGTCACAGATATTTTTTAGTTTTGACTTTTGAGGAAGGACACAGCCACGGACTACAACTGCTGAACACAAATGTTTAATCTGATCTACCCAGTATTAATCCAGGTGGGATTCTTTTTTTATTTGTTTGCTTGTTTAGTTGTTTGGTTGGGGTTCTCCCCCCCCCCCCCCCCCGATTCTTGAATTTTACTTCTTCCCCCAAATTCTCCTACTCCTTCACATAAAGAGTTGGACTCTCAGCAAGCCACATTTCAGCAGAGATAAGTAGCATTGTCAGGCTAATTAGAATCCAATTAAGATAGTCAAGTTTAAGCACTTCTAGTTCTGGTAGGCAATGTCACATGCTCCAGTGACACAAGAAGTACTGTGATGCAAATTAAGCATCATTAGTTAAAGGCAACCAGTAGAGACACAGTATGGCAACTGCCTGCATGCAGAAACCACAAGAAAGGGTAAGGCCCTCACCATCAAGAACTTCCTATGTAACTCTGGTCTTTAAAATGTGTGACAATGACTCAGAATGAGGAACACAGGAAAATCTGCTAAAAAAGCAGTTTGTCACAATGTGGGATTCATTTCTTCAACAGCCATAACCTCAGTTTCCTGATTCAGCAACTTTGATGCCTGTAAACTAAAGAAATAAAGTGAAATGGCAACATGTTTGCATGGGATGGAGGTAAAACCTTATTGAAAAGGAAAAGCACTTTGGTGGTCAGGAAATATATTGCAGTGTGCCTGGGTTCAAGATTAGTGCCACTTGTGAAGTTAGGATAACCCTTGTATTATAATTAAGCTTATCAAAGCCTTAGTAAAATTCAAACATGGGTGAAATATTGGCCCAACTGAAGTAGGGGTGATACTTCCAACCTCTCACCAAGTGTTTCTAATGTGCATAAAGCCCAGTACTGGGGCTGAAAATCAAAATAGAACAGATAAATAATAAATTAAATAACATAAGTTAAAGCCTTCTGGAAATGAAAACTGATTAGCGAGATTTCACAGAGGGTTTCAATTAAGTCTGTTTCTCATTTTTGTTTATCTATATTTAATACTGATAAATAATGTTATTTCATTAAAATTCTCTGAAGGGTGTTTCTAGCCTTTCTTAAAGGGATAATCAGGCTTACATAAAAATCATCACCTATGGATTCTGGGTTGTCAAAGTGGAGAAAGCACACTTACTGTTCTCCCCAGGTAACGTTTGCATCTTTTCTCACACTCTGTTTCCCCTCTGACTTTGCAGATATTAGAAATGGAGCTCTACTAAGAGTTCCCATATTCTCCCTTTGTTGAAAACCTGGAATATTGGTTGCTGCTGAGCTTAAATACTGTGCTTTATGATTCATTTATTCACCCTCAAAGATAAGAGAGGAAGGCCCAGGAGGACCAGTTCAAGGCTTCCCATCTCACATGGTCCATGTAGGCCTGAGATGTGAGAATGCAGAAGGAGTTGTTGGGCCCTGCCATATAGCTTCCCTCCAGTGTTATCTGCACTTACACCAGACCCCATCAAATACGTCAATCTACAGAGAAAGGATGCCAGTACTAGGCTTATATAATTAGGAAACAGTGACCAGCACTGGCAAGCCTTTATCTACCACATTATAACATTGATCCTACCCATCCTTGCACAGCAAGCAGCAGAACTTCCCTGAGTTCAGCTGCTGGAGATCAATGCCAGGTCCTGGAGGCAAGCAGGTGATAAGCTCCCCTGCATACGTGCTCTTTAATTAAAAGATGTGTAAGGTGAAAAGGGGCAGCACGCTAATGGGCATTTGCTTTAGATGAGGAGATGGAGCTTTACACAGAGCAGTAGCACACAGGCAAGGGTTTCAGTCATCCTCCTGCTCCTGGACTGTAATTTGACAGCCATGTACTGTGACTTCAGTATTGCAGAAAACAGCATTGCATTTCCTAGAACTGCTTAACACTGTTTAATTGTGCTAATTTAAGCCAGGTGGTCTCCACAGCAGCCTTAGCCTTAGGCCTGGAGAAAAGCAGAGAGGAAAAAGCAGTGAATTTTCTGTTTGTGCATGGAAAGAGTTCAGAAAATGCAGCTGAGACATGCAGAAACAACATGTAGCAATTGCATGCTTCATATCAGCTCCTGCAGCACTGGGGAAGATTTTGGTGCAGGCAGCCTTCTAGGAAAACATCCTCCTCTCTGTGGTGCTATGTCAGCTGGAGCACGGAGGAACACCCTGGATACTGATGGAGCAGTTAAAAAGACCTATAAAGGCAGGGGCAGTGGACAAAGCAGAGATGTTTCTTCTCTGAAGATCATATTCAGAGTCTATCTTGGGATAACAGCGTTTGTTTTACAGGCAATGAATTTATGAATGGTGGCTTTGAGGGCTAGGATGCTGTAAGTTGTGGAGACTTCTTTGCTCACATGATACTGAGATGGAAAGAACTGGGATTCTCTTTCATTTCTGAAGAGTCCAGGTGACTATCTGTTCTGTAATAACCACCACTGCCCCAGTGAGATGCTTTTTCTGAGCAGATGTGATTGATAAAGTGGAGAGGTATGAATGTTGTGCCAGAGGTCTTTTATTTGAATAATTATGTAAGAAGGAAAATGGGTGGCCTTCAGGAGGGATGCAGGTAGCATGTGGCTGGTGTTGCTAGACCCACTGCTGCATTTGTTATTTATAAGCTGGAAATCATGTAGCTGAGCAAGAGTGACCTTGTTACTCCAAATGAAAACACTTTCTTGGCCCCCAGATTTTACCCAATTATCTATTTTTTTTGTCAACCTGAGCAGAATAGTGTCTCCAGCTGGACTGGTGGATGCTGTCTGTGAGCAGATGGGAATGTTCTTGTATTTTTGTCTCCAGCTCTCAGGGACCTGACTGAGACTCACAGTGCTCAGAATGCTGAAGGAGGGTGCCCAAAAAGTGCCATAGCAAATGCAGCTGGAAAGTAATATTTTTTTTTTTTAATTGACTTTGATTTTTAAGCGTTTTCACAGCCTGAAACCTGGGCCTGAATCCAGTGATGCTGAGAAAGGATGGGTGTCTGCTCAGTTCTGTGGTGCTTTCCTTGTCCTATTTCTCCAGCAAGTAGGACAGCTGAGATTTATGGTCACCTTAGTCTCAAGCTCCAATCTCCCATCTTCAGCAAGTGTCCCTACCCCTCAGAGCAGAGGTTGAGCTCCAAGTCAGGTGCTGCGCACCTTGCAATACCACAAAAAAATCCTGCAACTAGGAGAATTAAAAAGAAAATGAAATACTGCTTTGCAATCCAGTGGTCAGAGCACTCAGCAGGACAAGGGAACCGTAAGCTACCTTTGAAAGTATTTCCAGTTACTAAAAATGTGTGTCCTAGGAGCAGTGAACTGAAATCTCCCTATTCCTAAATTACTACATTCATAGTCATGCTTGCTTACTCTTTTCATCATAAGTATCATAAACTGTGCCTGCACCATCCATGTTCGAGTCCAGGATAGACAGAAAACTGACTAAAGAAAATTAAGCTCCACCTTGATGTCCCACTTTTCTCAGGCTATGTTTTTGCAACTTTGTAGCAGATGGTATTAGGTATATCACTTTGGAGATGCCAAGTGATGTACTATCATCTATCAGTGTTTTTATTTAATGAGGAGGGAAATTCTGACTCCTACTTGCACTTGGGAAGCTGCAACATGGAGACAGGTTTCATTTTATACTGCTGTATCATCTACCCAGGGCACTTAATGACTATTTTTAATCTGGATACTAAAGGAGCTATTAATTAGGGAACTCTATCTGGGTGCATAATAGGAAATGTAGAGACTATGATGGCGTATTATAGCATCTTATTTTTCTTCAGAGACTACTGTTAGCAATGAGTTGGCCTGCACTAGGATGATTTTTTTTTGGTCTTATATCTGACAAAATAAAGGTTGCAAATATAGGGCAGCTGAGCTATAATAACCTTCCCTCACACTGAGATCAGGTGTGTAGTTCCCCAGATTCTCCTTTCAGCCGTTCTTGTAGACAGGCTTCACATTTGCTAATGTCCAGTCAGTAGGGACTTACCCAGTTAGCCAGGACTGATGCTAAATGCTGCAAAGTGGTTCTGTGGGCACTTTACATATGTACCCAGTCAGTATGTTAAAAAGGAGCTGTTTTACTTAAAAGCTGATGCCTCTTAAGTGAAATGTAGAAACTGTTTCAAGGCTCTGTGGTACTTGGTGCCAGCTTTGCTTTTAACTGCAGTAGGACAAATATCAGCATTTAATACTGTATAGTATTATAATTCAATGAAAGAAATGATAGAACTGAGTGACGAGGAAAAATAAAAGTAACTGGGGTGTAGTTGCAGTTTTTAAAGTGTAAAGTAGGTGACAATATTGCACACAACTACCACGATATTTTGCCATTTACATACAGCCAAGTTCTTGGTTTTATATTTCAGTTTTAATGTGGCACAATAGTTTCCATTACCTCTACATCAGATCATAGATGTTACACTTTTGGTGGACTTTCACTGTCAAATGTAATCTAACCTTCCTGCTTTGTGAGATCACAAAGGAGGATGACCATGCTGATGCAAGCTAACTTTATTTTCCTTTTCAGAATGAAATTCTTCTTACTTTTTTTTTTTTTTATGAACTTGGACTTGTAATATTACATAGGGAAATATTTATTAAACAAATTTATACTGTATAGTGACTTGATTATCAAGTCAGCTGAAATCCATAAAGGCTAACTGAAGATGAAATACTTATCTCTCAGGTGTTCCTCTGCTACATCTGAATAAAAAGGTGGGATTTTTTTTCCCCCAGAAAAACCTGGATGAGGTTCCTCCATATGCTTCTGAAGAAGCTGGTGTTGGTACTGATCTTGCTTACAAACAGCAAGTGAGCAAATTCTGTGCAGTGGGTATTTTTCATTGGAAAATTGTATCAGAAATGGCAGGAAATGTAAAGAAATAAAAAAAGGGCCAATAGGAAAACATTAAAAGCAGTAATCAACTGAAAGCACTATACGAAGAGATCACACAGCTCATGACCTTAAAAAAGCCCTAGCACAAAGGTAATTCACACTGCTGCCATCACTGAATACACCTTTCATTTCCTCTCCACAAAGCTGAGGTACAAGCCACTTGGAAGTAATCCAAAAGCATTAGCCTCTCTCCTGCTGGTGTGGGTGGAAAACCTCCTTCAGCAGCACCAGTCCTCACTCAGGGGCTGTTGTGATTGTGTCCTCATATGAAAGATGGAGAAGCAGTTGATTCCACCTGGCCTCCTTGCAGGTCAGTGGATGCTGCAGTGCCAATGCCCAACGGGATACCCAAGCCTTTGGTGCAGCACACAGGAAAGGCTGTGGTGGGTTCTTGGGCTGATCACCACCTGTGTCAGTACTTCAGCACTGTGCCTTTCAACATCCCCTCAAGTTCCACAACCATAGGAATGGGTCTGTTTTAATCTAGGGCATCTCCAAAATAGATTGTTTGCAACTTGTTTAAATTTCTAAATGTGTAAGAAAGGTAAGAAAGCTGATAAATGAGAGAGGAAACAGGATCTACCTAAGACTATGCCCCCCATTTCCCTTGCCCTTATAAAAATACATAAAAGTCAGCAAATGCGTTAATGTGATAGAGACTTTTTCCTGAAAGACAGACTAACCAGCCCACAACCCACTTCACCATTGGGAAAATGCACCATTGCTCTGCCCTCAACTTGTCTCAATGTGAGGGGGAGGTGTCAGCAACCCAGGCAGCCTGCAGAGCCCCACTCTCTTCTTGGAAACAGGAAAGGTGGTTATGGATAAGCTGGCTGAATTGGGCTGGAATCAGGTCTTAGGGACACTTAAGAGTTTTAACTAGCTGAACATTGTCAGTTCTCTACAGCCTGGTCCTGTGGTGGGGAACTAGTACCCCAGACTTTCATGAATGCTTGCAGAGATATATAGCTTAGACTTAATGAATATTAGAGACTTGGTATTGTGTTTTAAACGAATTCTTCAGCCTATACCTTCATCTGCCATAGTACAAATGAACATTGCAGGCTGAATATTAGATATTTATGTTCGTTTAACAATCTGTAATAAGCTATCGTGGCTGATTTTGACATGTACATTGAAGTTATTGCTTTTTTATCAATATCATGGTACATTTGTCAGCAGTGAATGATAATTCTATTGCTATGTATATAACTGATGTTGTAGTGTGGCATTATTTTACACTGTTCACAAATTGAATACATTTCATCTTCAGTACAAGGCTATTAATTAAAATCAGAGAGAAATAGAGAATTCTAAACTGCCCTCTGTGAAGCGCCTCTGAGCAGTGTCTTCTCCAGTATCATCTTCTCCAAGCAATAACTTGGAGCCTCTGAAGGGGGCCTACAGGGGTGCTGGGGATGGACTATTCATTAGGGACTGCAGTGACAGGACAAGGGGTAACAGGTTAAAACTTAAACAGGGGAAGTTTAGGTTGGATATAAGGAAGAAGTTCTATACTGTAAGGGTGGTGAGGCACCGGAATGGGTTGTCCAGGGAAGCTGTGAATGTTCCACCCCTGGCGGTGTTCAAGGCCAGGTTGGACAGAGCGTTGGGTGACATGGTTAATGTGTGTGAGGTGTCCCTGCCCATGGCAAGGGGCTTAGAACTAAATGATCTTAAGGTCCTTTCCAACCCTAATTATTCTATGATTCTATGGCAGGGGGGTTGGAACTTGATGATCTTAAGGTCCTTTCCAACCCTAACGATTCTATGATTCTATGATCACCTACTCCTCTATTTATTTATTCATTATAGGACACCACAGGAAATGCAAGGCCAGAGGTCTGAAATCAAGCGCATAAGAGGTTGGTCAGAAAGGGCTTACATGGCTGCTATAAAGGCATGAGAGCATATTTCTATATTATAGCAGGCATCAAGCAGCATCTGCTGTAGTTATGGCAGCAAGAGTAGCTTTCGTTCTGTTCCTTGCTTTTCACATACCAGTAACTTAGACAAATGCACTGCATATGTAGACACAGGTAGTCATCTGCATTCTTCAGAATTGTCTGGCCACTGCTGAGTTTTAATTACTTCTGACTTCTGTATTAATTTCGTTCCAACCTGGCTGCTTTTGTCACAGCCAACGATGAACTAAACATAAGGCCAGGTTTCAAGACAAAAGTAAATTTAAAGCAAGAAATAATTTTAAAGTGATAAATATTAACTTACACAGAATAAAATATACAGGATTTTATGCACAAGGAAGATGAGACTTAAATAGGGCAGTAACAGTACTGAAGATCTGGGAAGGGTTTCTCTGCCATAGTTTAATGGAGATCATAAGAGAGAGAATGAGTCAGAGCATACTTAAAAACTAATTGCTCATTATCCTGGTGTGATGATGGTCAACATTAAGATTTTCTGCAGTTCTGGTTACAGAAGGAGTAAAATGAGGTTATTTATATCAACTGACCAAAGTGTAATAAAACTGTAGTAAAAATTCACTGGGAGAATTTGCAATCATCAGCTTTTGCCTCTTCTGGCAGGGTATAAAGATAAAAAAAACTGTACCTTCAGTAAAATCCATTGCTCAGTGGTTTTCTATGGCATATAATATCTCTATGCCACAGCTTAAAATAAGGCAAAGTGAACTCTGGTAAGAACAAAACCAAGCAGTATAGGATGAGAGACCAGGAATCAGAGAAGTTCTAGTCTTGCAGATCAGCTAAAGGCCTAGTTTTCATATTACAGTTATAAGTAAAGACCATATTATAAGTTATATTATTACATATTATAAGTTATAAGACCAGAGGCAGGGCAAAAACTAGTATGGAAGTAATTGCCAGTCATCCTACCAAACTTACCGTGATTTTCTCTTAGCAGCACAACATGGACCTTCATGAATATATTCCTGAAATTTCGGTAGTTTTGACAACAAGCAATAAGGCAGTGCATAGGATGAAAAGAGATGGGAAGAATGGTTCCAGCATGCAGACAGGATACTTCTCCATTGGTTGTAACTGAAACACAATACCACGACTGTAGGTATTTCTTTCCTATTTGTGTAAATGTCTTACTGTGGTGGTTTTCATCATAAATATTGCTTTCATCTCCTTTTAATAGTTTTCCTCATTTTAGATCTAAACTCCCATCTTGCAAACTTTCCTTGTTGCCACACAAGGATACTAAGGGAAAATGGTTGGCTGCTCTCATCTTAGAGTATATAGATTAAGTGATGTTTATTAATTTCAGAAGCATTTCTTGTTATCAGAATCCACCCACCTCTGCTTCCAGGAGTACTTGTCAGACCAGTTATGAGAAATTAGCTTGAACCACTGCAGTCAGCATCTTGTTGATTCCTACAACAACAAGTTACACAGTATCACAGTATGTTAGAGATTGGAAGGGACCTCAAAAGATCATCTAGTCCAATCCCCCTGCCGGGGCAGGAACACCTAGATAAGGTTACACAGGAACGTGTCCAGGCGGGTTTTGAATGTCTCCAGAGAAGGAGATTCCACAACCTCCCTGGGCAGCCTGTTCCAGTGTTCCGTCACCCTCACTGAGAAGAAGTTTCTTCTCAAGTTTAAGTGGAACCTCTTGTGTTCCAGTTTGTACCCATTGCCCCTTGTCCTATCATTGTTTGCCACTGAGAAGAGCCTGGCTCCATCCTCGTGACACTCCCCCTTTATATATTTATATACACTAATAAGGTCACCCCTCAGTCTCCTCTTCTCCAAACTATAGAGACCCAGCTCCCTCAGTCTTTCCTCATAAGGGAGATGCTCCACTCCCTTAATCATCTTAGTTGCCCTGCGCTGGACTCTCTCCAGCAGGTCCCTGTCCTTCTTAAACTGAGGGGCCCAGAACTGGACACAATATTCCAGATGAGGTCTCACCAGGGCCGAGTAGAGGGGAAGGAGGACCTCTCTTGACCTACTAACCACCCCCCTTCTAATACAACCCAGGATGCCATTGGCCTTCTTGGCCACAAGGGCACAGTGTCGGCTCATGGTCACCCTGTCGTCCACCAGGACCCCCAGGTCCCTCTCCCCTACACTGCTCTCTAACAGGTCGTTCCCCAACCTATACTGGAACCTGGGGTTGTTCCTGCCCAGATGCAGGACTCTACACTTTCCCTTGTTATATTTCATCAAGTTATTCCCCGCCCAACTCTCCAGCCTGTCCAGGTCTCGCTGGATGGCAGCACAGCCTTCTGGCGTGTTGGCCACTCCTCCCAGCTTAGTGTCATCAGCAAACTTGCTGATAGTACACTCAATTCCCTCATCTAAATCGTTGATGAATATATTAAATAATACTGGTCCCAGTACCGACCCTTGAGGCACTCCACTAGATACAGGCCTCCAACTAGACTCCGCCCCATAGGCTACAACTCTCTGGCTTCTCTCCTTCAGCCAGTTCACAGTCCACCTCACTACCCGATCATCCAGACCACACTTCCTCAATTTAGCCACAAGGATGCTGTGGGAGACCGTGTCAAACGCTTTGCTGAAGTCAAGGTAGATCACACATTTACTAGTAACAATACCACTTAGCAGCAGTGGGACTAGCTAGCTGGAGAGCAGCAGATTTTTCTGCCTTTTTGTTTTCATGTTCAGATGGAGACAAGAAGAGGCCTGGTTTAGCTTTTAAGCATAGGAATGTAGCTGAAGTTGCTTTTCAACTTCAATTGACTGTATCCCTTCTCAATATTCTGCAAATTGATGTGACCATGCTTCCACATAACTCAGTAATATATTCTCCGCTGATAATGTGATAATTTTAAAAAAAACATTCTCTGGTTTATCACAAAACCAAGAAAAAATAAAGGATGAGCATAATCTAGGAAAACTCTTGTTCCACTAACAACTCCACAAAAAGGCACATTTCTGAGTTTTTTTCCTCAGAAATTACTCAAAAGATCACCTGCTAATCCACTGGCTCGTACAAAATAGCTGCTGTTAAGTAAAACTCATAGCAAGGAGCTCCAAAAGGGCACAATGTTGAAAAGGACTGTGGGCTTTGCTTTGAAACTGTTCTTTCCCTCACACCTGCTAGCCTGGCACAGCTGAATTTTCCCATTCTTGTCAAATCTTTCCAGTTTAAAATGAGTAATAGTGCCATATTTCTGAAGAAATATACCACTTAATGTTGTATTCTCCAGTAAAGATCCTCCTAAACACTTTTTGTTGCAAAGGTTACTATGACAGCTGTTTGGCTGAATATATTTTCAAAAATGGGTGTTTATGTTCTTCCACAGCTATTTGAATTCTTTTTTCTTCATATGTTATATCTAAAATATGATTTTGCTTTTTAATCAAATTTGGAATGTGATTCGTTATTTATCAGAACCATTCTGTTTAATTGCTCAAACTCACTTCATCTTCTGTAGGGTATGTACCTCTTCCACCTTCAGTCTTTAACTGACTGCAGTTTTATTTGCTGCACCTTTTTCATCTTACCTTAATTGATTGTGCTGTGACAGCTCCTTTTGAAACTCCAAACAGAAAAGATGAAGTGTTTTCAAGGATTTTGAGGCCATCACAGTCCTCCAGCCTGCCTGTGTGAGGCAGATCAGAGACATTTACACAGACTACCTCAATTTTGAGTTGAAGAGTCTGCAGTTCAGTCGCTTGTGGTTGACCTAGAACATATCTTCTAGGAAGTTTTCCAGTTTAAAGACTTCAAGTGACAAAAATTATCCCACAACCCATGTGTAGTATCCAAATGTTAAACTATTCTAACAGCTAAATTATGTGCAATGTTAAAAATTTACACTTCATTTCTGATACAACTTTTTCAGCTTCAGTTTATAGACAGGCGACCATTTTACACTTGAATCTTTTAATCTTGTGATTAAAAGGACTTCTAGAATTTGGTATCTGACTTCTTTAATGGGCTTAAATTCAGACTGAAATTAGTGGCATATAACTGCAACAGTATTTTTTAAAAGATTATTTGAGTGCTAACTGGATGAAGGCAGTTAGCAAAAATACAACTGGGAGTTATATATACATATATATGTATATAACCTGTGTGTGTGTGTGTGTGTAAATGATATTGGTATGGAGAGGGGGCTAGGTGCCCAAATGGGAATTTCTGTAGGGAATCTCCCATAACAACACAGTTGTTTAAAGGCAAGTCAGTCCAGGGCATGACTAAATTACTAATTGTTTCCTTCCTCTTCATCTTCTTGTGGGCACCATGCTTTCAAGTCTCAGATGGATAAGGTGAATACACCAGGTGTTTCTTGTAAACACAGTGGGAAAACCAGGGTAGCAGAACTACAGGCTGCAATGGTAGAGGCAGGGAGGGAAATTATGAAGCACCTCATGAAAAGTCGTCTTTTTATTTTCTTTAGTAGCTTGGCAACATGTAATTCTCTAGTCTCCTGAACCTTGTCATCTAAATTACGTTAGGATTCAAGCAGCTAGCAGACTGTAAACAGGAGAGATTAGTCATCCTCAGATCCCCAACAATACCATTTTGGAGAGAGAGAGAATGGCTCCTGTACATCGCTGCACTGTTTACACTGGGGTAGCAACAGGGAAGAACATGGGAAAGTCAGATATGAGTGGCACTTCAGAAAAAAATTGAAAATGTTTGTCAACACTGTGACCTACTATGTAATAATTCATGAGTGGTGCTCAGCACTGTTTCACAGATGCCCTACAGTAGGATGAACTGGAGCATCACGGTCTAGTTAGCGGAAGACAGTCTGTTGCTCTGTTTGAGCTGAATTCCCACTTCACCATGGTGACCAAGAGAGCTATATCTGATCTGCTATTCTGGTAAGGTCCTCCATCATTTTTCTGTCTTCTCATTGCAAGCCTCAGATTTCCAAGAAACCTCAATCACTATACCTGACAGAGCTAGACTTCTTTCCAGCAAACGAAAACAAGAACCTGAAGCTGTCTTTGGGAAAATATGTTCTTCCCTTCTGGAAGGTTTCTAAAGGGCAGACTACCCCAATAAATCCCCTCAAGGATAGAAAGCCTAACAGTAGCTGACCCAAGGTTGTCTTTTCAATTTGTGTACATTAACAGGAAAATAGAGTAAACTAATGGGATGGGCAAAGGTGTGGCCTTTCAGTACTTGAACAAAGCTGAGAAGAAAGATGGGGACATTCCTGGAAACTTTCAGTGAAAGACTGGATGGGGCTTTGAGCCATCTTCTCTAGAGGGAATTGGACAGTATGACCTTTAAAGGTCCCTTCCAACCCAAACCATTCTATGATTCCATGATTCTCTAGTGCCGCTTCATTATGCATTTAAGCACTGACATTACAAATCCAGACCAGATAATTTTGAAGTTGCAAGCTCCAACACTAAGAGAGTAAGTTGGACTGATGTTACCTTTAGCTAAGATAACCTGTCCGCAGAGACGCCTTAAGAATCGCGTGAGTTCTATGCTATTGTTCCTGCTGCTGTGTTTTGTCTCGGCAGCCCAAACTCTTATAAACAGGAAACTGGAGACTTTGGATGATTCCTCTGCTTGAATATAGATCGGTACAAGTATTTGAGATTGCTGGCCTTGTTACAAAAAGAACTAATTTATGTGAATATTAAGCAATTAAGCTGTTGTGACTACTTAAGGAAACGCATGGACTTTTTTATAGATTAATGAGTGTGTTTTTAGGACACAGGTCTTGGTCCAGGAGCTACACATATCAATCTAATACTCAGTCATTTGCCTGCTAGTAGTCATGCTTGTTTCCTGAAACTCTTCTCCCATAAATACCAAATAAAACTATAGTTTGTGCAATAGTCCAAGAGATGTCATTTGACCCAGACTGTATTTGTTTCCATGACACATCTTTACAGCACTCGGGGGGAAAAAAGAGCTTCAAAACCAGAACATCTATCCTCAGACAAATATGCTGAACTGTGGAGCCTTATTTCCTGACTTCCAGGTATTTCTTTTGGAGTAGACAAAGTAACACTTGTACATCGCTCTGAGTCACTCCTTGCGCATTAAATGCATTTTCTCTTGCACTGACAGGATATTGCCAAACAATTTAGTTTAGATAAGAGATGGCTCTTCAGAATAATTTTTCACACACACATTTTAGTGCACTGAAAGCTGAATTCTGATTTACAACCTTTTTGGAATTTGTTTTTCACCGAGGTTTACGCCAAAGATGTTTTATTCATATAAAACAAATGTCTGACATTTGTTTCATTAAGATATTAAACTTGCACTCCATTTGCTTTCACTGAAGACACCAGCCATGTAAAGGATTACCAGGCCAGGCTCTGGCATGGGCACAACTAAGGGACTTGGAAAATGGCATGTGAGCTCATCTTTTGCAGCTCTGACTAGGTAAGCTCTGTTCAGAGCCCTGATTCAGTGGCAATCAAATAAACCAGAAAAGCACCCGATCCCACCCTTTGCAGCTGGAGCATTGTCTGAATGTGATAAGAGATCATTAATTTTCAATTTGACCTCAGCCTATAATGTTCAAGTGGCCTCTTTGTTCTCATAGTGATGTTACAAGCAAGGTCTGGGTCAAGGGAACTGGAAAGGAAATATTAAAATAGGCCTTTAAAACCTCTTTAGTCTTGTGCTCTTGCTCCTCCTAAGTTAACTGCACACCTTATCCACCAGACCATCATGGTTCCATGTCCTCTTGATTACTGCTTCTTTTCCAGAACAAACAACACTGCTCAACTAAGGTGACCAGTTGTGCAGTGGTAATAATGAATATTGAAACACCGAAGCAAAAACATGTTGTGAACAAAGTGGCAGGGCAAAGTTTATTTATATCAAATGTCTGCACGTAACATTTGTAACAATTTACAGGCAGAATAAAAGCTGAAATTCACTGATTAAACTGTTCACTGTGAATAGCTCGTACAGCTCTGTATTCAAAGGCATAGTTGAAGAAATTGTTATTACAATCCACTACAAAAAGAGCTATTGTGAACTTATGGGCACAGCTGTCTATGGAAAATTATTATTATTATAGAATAGAAAATGTCCTATTTTTAACAGATAATCCTAGAATCTGGGTTGAATTGAATGAGAGCCCATCTTTCACATCCTTTCTTATTGAGGCACTTGGCGAGCTGTGACTTTACAGAATGTAATTTAGGATGTTTAAATTGCTGTTTGGTCCTGATGGTTTCTCATTGTAAGTTTGGTCCTGGTGGTTTCTCATTGTAACACCTCAAATGCTTCAACAGAGGACCTATAGCTTGGGACCTGTTGTAAATACATGACTACTTACTACGTTTCTTAGGTGCTTTAGGCTGCTCAGTTTGGGTTTACAGGGTTGGATGTAAGGAGTGTTTTAGGGTTGTTTTAATGTGTTTTTTTCCTCTGCTTTTAAGCAAATCCAGTTTTCCATCTATTAAGTCATGTTTTGTACTGAACAGAAACATGTAAATCTTCAGATTTGTCTCCCTTTGACAGAATTAACAGGAATGGATAGCACCAGAATTGGGACCAGCCCTTGTTAAAGGCTTCGTTTTCTCTTCTTTGTGAATGCTATGGACGGAGAAATCCTTTTGGGGGTTTGTCCCATCAAATATGAGGAAAAGATATATATAATACCTTGACTGTATCTTCAAAAACCTTCATGACAGCCTGAGTCCTGCTCAGAAGCCTACGGGGCTGCATGCGTCTGCAGTAGTCACAGAACACCCTGTCCTCTGACAGAAGCTTGCTTCAGCTCAACCTGCACCTGAGCCAGTCAGAAAACCAAGAAACAGGGTGGATAGAAAAAGAACTATTTCACTACTGACTGCTGATGCTCTGCCCTTTGTGAAGCAGAAGACGACCTTGTTTGTTCTGGCTCTATTTTTCAGGGCACCTTCAAAAGGTGAATGAGCTTTCAAAAGGTCTTTCTGCATAAGAGAAAGGAAAGGAACGTTGTAACACGAGAACAAAGAGGGGTCTCCATGCAGGAACTTAAATCTCTCAACTTCCTGAGATTTAGACTTAAGTTTGCTCGCACATCCCTCCTCTAGAATGCTATATGGTGCTTCCAGGGTTACCCTCCATAGCCTCACATTTCTACTGCATGTTGGGGAGGAATGTGGGGAATCCACACAGTCAGTCAAGTCAGCAATGACCTTGGGCGTGAAGGAAAGAAAAACCTGAAAAGTGGTGGCATACTGACTGCTTGCCAAAATACATTAAAAGAAAAAAAAAAAATCCAGCAAACTTGCAAATTAGAGAACCTCAAAATTTCCTTCCCTTCAAATATGCAGATTTTAGGTTTCATATGCTAAGTTACTGACCTCAAGAAACATTTTCCCTATAGACCTGAACTATTTTATGCAAGTTTAAGGGCATTGGAAAGTGAAGAATTATAGCTAAACTTGTTAATGAGATGTTTGGTGACTTCCAATCAGAGTCAAGCATAGAAACTAATGAAAAAATGTTGAGTTTTTTTTGATGCCTCCTATTAGACTTCTAGGTACAGGTACCCTTTCTGGAAATAAAAGTAAAAAAAAATAAATAATTGACTCTGGATTTCACTAAATTTCAGCTTCTTGATGATATATGTTCAGACAACCAGGGAAAACAAGCAGTATTATCTAGGTTCCAGCACATTATGTGACCTACGTGAACAGTTAAGGCATATCAGGCAGAAACTGAGTCCTGATAACTTTTTATAAACACCCAGATTGGGGAGGGTGGAAGTGGGGAAATACGGTGAAATACTTTCACAGACAAATGGTAACTTTGAGCAAATTTTCTGCTGGTCAGTGGGCAATGCTGAAACTTGAACCCTTCACTGAATTCAAGTATTTTAGCACTTCTCAGCTCTAGTATTAATCTGCAGCAGAATGTCAGTGAGCAGGTCCCTCCGTGCTGGAGTGGTTATCACTGAGCTGATGGATGTAACTGCCAATATTAGGAAGAGTTCTTCCAGATCTGCACTTTGAACTGCAACTGTTAATATTTTTTTTTATTGCTTTGTTTTCTTGTCCAAATTTTAGTTGTCTGAATGACATATTAATTAACCAAATTCAGAATGGGTTAATTCAACAACTGGAAGGCTTATATTTATCATTGTTCAGCAGTACTACCCAAATGTCAGCCCTTAGTATGAAAAATTCCTCTGAACTAGTAAACCAGAGAATAATAATGATACTATAATTTTCTTTCACTAAAATAAGCAATATTTTCTTAGTTAATTGTTTACACGTCTTACTCCTGTCACTTCTTTCCTTCCATCCTTATTTTTCTTGTTTTCCTTTATTCACATTTCATCTCTTGAACTCCTTATCTCTGTAATCCCTTATCCTTTATGTTCTTGTTTATCTCTCATTCCACCATTTTATTCCCTGTTTCCTAAGCCTATCTCTCTTCCCATGCTAGGCTCCCCAGGCTTTAAATACCCTCTCAATCCTTTTTCCCTTTCCCCCAGTTCTCTACCTTTTTCTTCTCTTTCATTTTTCCTTCCAGCAATCTCCGCAGAACAATACTGGAAGTAGAGCTGGCAAGCTGACAAAAAAGAACAGTTGGAAAGAAAAGTTTACTCAAAGACAGGCACATTTCTTTAAAAAGAAAAAAAAATCTATAGGAAGGTGTTGCCAAATCATCTGCTTTTTCAGATGTAAAACTTTTAGCAAGGCTCTCTGCAGTGCTGATGTGAGGGAAGCAGCAGGAAACTCTATCAGGTTGCCAGATGACTTGAGGATGGTGAGGTGGGATTCTTAAGTGCACGTGATAGCAGTAATTCAGGATATTATGCCTCATGTAAAAATAGCGATGCAAAATTAACACAAAGGCTTTGGTATAAAAAGATAAAAGCCAGGAAACTCAGGGGCTGTGCAGATCTTTTTATCTTGTTTCATTTTGGTTAGGGGATTGCAGGGAAACAGCAGAAAAGATAGAGTTAAGGCATTAAGGCATCTGGGCCAAGGTATAATCACAACAAAAAATTATTATATTGCTGCTTGTCAAATGGTTGGGAAGAAGACTTGAGTGTAAAGGAGATGCTTTTAGGCTGGGGATACATGGACCAAAATGGGAAACATGAAAGACAAACCTGGAGCATTTCACACAGCAGTAGTCACAAATAAGCAGGCTGGATGTTGGCTGGTGGGTCTATGAACAAGAGAAAATTTCAACTGTGATTTGCACAGGAGTATGTCTGTTACTGAGGGGTAGAGCAAACCACTGCAGGGTTTTAATTTTGTAGTGTCAGCTTTCTAAAGGCTTAAGGAAACATTCTTTCCCTGTTCAACTGACTGAAGCCGGAGTGGCTTCAGTTGGCAAATATCTATTAGATTGCATTGATTTATTCTGGATTTGAATTTTGCTCCTGGAAGCAAAATAGTGATGTGAAGAGAGGTGTAATTAGGATTTTATTCCCATCCACACTACCCGAGCCAGTGACCCTAAGCTTTCACTTGCATTCCTAATAGGATAGACCTTCTTTTGTAAGAATTCTTTAGCACCTGTAGGTTATGTGTTCAATTAGCATCTATATCCTGAACCAAGCTGAGTTGCACAAGCTTTGAGAAAAGTATCAACCAAATGGCTAATTAGGTCAAATTTGGGGCGTATCAAACCTGACAGTGTCTGCTTTACATCACTGTGGATTTACATAATGGAACTTAACGGTGCTGAAGAGTCTGTTGTGTCAACTCTGATGACTGGAAGGTTTTTTCCATAATTTTCTTTAAAACATAAAATATTCACTCAGATGAATATCTTCTCCATAACCTTTCCATCTGTTCTGAATAATGCAGGGCCTATCACCCAGCTCATTACCTGGGCTACTAGCACAGTAGTATTTCAATCAGTTATCTTATTTTTCAGAACTCAGTAATCAACGTCAGCAACCAATTGTTTAACAAATTTCCTTTTTAAGACCAAAGCTATTTTTCAGCTAAACCAGAACCGATTTTTCAACTGCAAAAGCCTGGAAGAGATGAAAAAATCTGTGAGGACTAAAGGTAAATGTCTCTGGTTGTCTTTACCAGAGATACTACTTATAAGTGAGCAATAAAAACACCCCAAACAAACCAACAAAATCTTAGAGTTAATAAAGTTTTATATTCTTACTGTGGCTTCCTCTGTCTTCTACCAGCCCATCCTGTACATCAAAGGTCACAAAGAACACAATGAGCCACTATCAAAACCCAAAGAATGCTTCGTGAACAATTACTATACATAAATTGCAGCCTGGTATTTCGTTTCTGTGCCAACTCACAGTAATACAACCCATTTCCTCTTAATTTTTTTCCCTGCAGCTTTTGTCCGTAATAGCAAACAGCTTTGTTAATTTGCTCACAGAGGTTTTTTTTGTTTTGTTTGGTTGTTTGGTTTTTTTTTGTGTACTTATACCTTTGCCTTTTTGAGTAGAAGGTAAAAGCGATATGAAGTCTTTTGCTACAGCTCTTTAGGCTACATTTTTTTGGTATCAGAGACCACAACTCTGTAATGCAGCCACCCTTTGTAGCCAAAACTGTCACTAGGAATACTGAAAGGGTCCCCTCTGAAACTCAGAATCAAAAAGTCCCTCAGAGAGGAATCAGCCGTACATCAGCTCACACCTAGCACAGCAACTGAGCATCATGCAGCTGTGAAACCTCTACTGATCCACCAATACATGCCACTGCAGGGAGCACTGGCCTCAGGATCTCTTCATCAGTTCAGAGGCAAGCACAGTACCTTCTATGCTTTTAATACTATGCATATGGGATGAAATAGGCCTTCTGTTTGGAGTCCAAAGTATCCTAGTGATCGTCAGCCTTGGCACTTCATATTGCAGTTTCTAGCTTTCCCACTTCTGGCAACACCTTGTGTCAATGACTCTCGCTGGAGTCCTCTGACAGACAAGCAGAGATATTCATTTGCTTGTGTAGTTTAATACCTGCGAAATAAAAATTCTTTACTAATTTTGCTGAATAAATATCATGAAGACAAATAAAGAGTTGTTTTTCAGAAGGTATAATTTCTGTGTGCGCATGCGTGCGTATGCAGTTAAGTAAAGAATGCAAACCTAGATTTATATTGTCATTGTGTTATTACCTACACACTCAAATTCTGCATACTGGTCAGTTTTTAAGTAGTTTTCTGGTTAATATTCATTGTTTTTAACAAACAATATTATAGACTAGAAAGTAGTGAACACAAGTAGCAACAACTGGCATTCTCTCAACAATTCCACAATAAGAAATGAGGGAAGTAAGATAATATCAGCCAGCTTCCTTCTGAAGAGGTTTGGTTAAATCAGAATTTTTCATTTTAGAAAATTACAAAGCAAAAATACTTCGTACTACTATTCTACCTAGCATGGGAGGAAGATACTAGGTATTTTTAATGTTCCTAAAATAACCACATCCTATTGTACCCAGTTCTAGTAAAAGGTATATTGAAGTAAAACACTTCTTTTTTTTTAAACTCCTGCGTTATGAGAACTGTTCAAAGACACTTTGCTTCAGTTTATGATAAAAGAAGTAATCAAACATGTTTAAGGGATGTACGCTATGCCTTATCTGCCTGTTCACTGAAACACAGGACTCACAGTCAGGTCCAGGGCTTTGATTTGTCTTCAGTAGTACTTGGATTAACTATTGACATGAAGAGGACTTCAGGAAGGGATAGTGACTGTCCTTACAACACACTTAACAGTTTGGAGCCTAAACTTAAATTTATTACTCCATTATTATTATTCTCATTGCTGTTATTATTGACATTTATTATCATCATCATTATTACTATTACCATCATCATTATTATTACCTCATATCTGGAGCATTCAAGGTCATGTTGGATGGGGCTTTGAGCAACCTGGAAGTGGAAGGTGTCCCTGCCTGTGGCAGGGGGATTGGAACTAGGTGATCTTTAAGGTCACTTCCAACCCAAACCATTCTATGGTTCTATGATTCTATGATTATTAACTCATGTGTAAACTTGCATGCATTTACCCATGCATTTTCCAGTTTTCAATTTGTAAAAAGGAGATGTTAGCACTTACGTATCTCTGGGGACTAAGGTCTAATCCTGGAGGGGCTCCAGGCTTGCAGTCTATACTCATAAAATGCACCACTACAGTAAATGTGAATAGGCATAAGTACCAACAGGCATAATGTTCTTGCAAGATTTGGATATACTTCTAAAATGCTATTCTGGGGGAACAATACTATCATGTAAATCTTATTCATTATTAATAAAAATTAAGTGTTTTTGGCATCCTTGAGTGAAAGCTGCTATACAAGGCTAATTCATAAATCTTTTCAGAGCCAAGTTTAAACAAAGCATTTGTAGTTTTTGTACATTCTTGGTTGATTAATTCTGCAAACTTGCAGAATATATATAAACATTTAATCTTAATTTTGCACATGCTTATACCTATTTGCAAATTACAAATTGCATAAGCACTGTAGAATTTGCATACATCCAAACAGAAGAGTCACTTTTGCAGAAGGGCTTTTAAAAATATGACCTCTTGTAAGTTTTACTAGTAAAATATAGAAAACTTGCTGTTACTTATGATGTAGAGCAGAAACAGCAACAAAAGCGCTTGCTTGCGACTGAGAAAACAATACATTCTTTGGTCCTTCCATTCAAAGAAAATACTTCTGCCTTGTTTTTTGCTTTTGTTTTTTCATATTCCTTCTCTCACACTAGCTGAATGTGGGTGGGAAACAGCAGAAACAGAAAGGGTCATGTTTGCTCCTCAAAATTTGAAGATGGTGTGTTTTTTCCTTTGCCACAGATGCTCCATGCTCATCAGTTGCCGTGTGCTTCTGAGAGAGAAAAGAGAGAGGGAAATTGCCAATAACATTGGTAACCTTAAGTGTAGGCATGCATAAAAATTTGCTGAAAATTGGGTTGCGGTACATGTTCTTATTTTAGATTTGCCCTTGTTAACGTCTTTTTAATAAACAGGTGCATACACTTCCCCAAGCTGTCACTGTTGTTTACCCAGTCTGCACTCTTTATAAATCTACTAATGAAATACACCCAATCATCTTAAGGATCTGTGCTTAATAAACTGGAGTCTTAAAGTTTTCAGGAAAATATTTTCAGTAATGTAGCTCTGCTGGATACAAGCTTTATAAGGTTTGCTTTCAAAGATTAATAAAAATGTGACATGATTTCAATTCTAAGTTCAGCACAATGTAATAGAGAGGTTCATATGTGCTTGACACTAAGATTAACAAGAAAGTGGGATGGAGAGAGGGAAAGGGAAATAAAAAGGTGTAAGAAACATTGAAAATTCATTTCTAGTGGAGATTGAACAAACAGGATGCTCCCATTGAGTGCCCAGACCACTGTGGTGTAGACTCAGGCTTATTTTCACTAGCTCAGCATCAGCCACCCCTGAAGTTTCATTCCTTTCTCCATCTCTTGACCTGGAGCAGAAGAGCCCATCACGAGACAGGGGAGACACTATTTTTGATGCTTACCAAGTGGCAAAAGATTTTCAACAAAAATATCCCATTTCCTTGGCAAGTGCTTCACTTGTTAGGCTGCCAAGCAACATATACCCTTGCTCATTCAGAGAAGGAGCAGCTACAAAAAGACATCCTTGGAAAAGGAATTTACATGGTGATTGTCAAAGGCATAGAGAAGCTTCCTCTCCATGCTGCAGTCTTTCATCACAACCGCAGCCTCACAGGTCAATTAAAGAGTCACCCCTAGCTCTAAATAAATATCTTACTTTTATTCATCCCTGCATAAGAAGGATATTGACCCGGTGGAGTAAGTCCAGAGAAAGCCACAAAGATGCTCTGAGGGCTGGAGCACCTGTTCCATGGAAACAGGATGAGGGAGCTGGGCTTTGTTCAGCCTGGGGAAGAGAAGGCTACAGGGAGACCTAAAAGCAGCTTCCAGTGCCTAAATGCGCCCACATGAAAGCTAGAGAGGGGCTTTATACAAGGGCATATAGAGATAGGACAAGGGATAGGGAATGGTTTTAAACTGAAAGAGGGAAGATTTTGATTAGATATTAGGAAGAAGTTCTGTGAGGGTGGTAAGGCTCTGGCACAGGCTGTCCAGAGAAGTTGTGGCTGCTCCATTCCTGGAAGTGCTCAAAGCCAGGGCTTTGAGCAACTTGGTCTAGTGGAAGGTGTCCAACTCAAACTATTCTATGATTGTATCATTCTGGATCCCATTAAGGGGACCAAACACTTACTGCTTCATTGCAAGTCTCAATTAAAGAGTACAGAACTAATTTATTGGGTCCATCACATGGTTCTTTGAGAGCAGCAGCTCTAAAGAAACTAACAGTTACAGTCAATGTATCAGAGAAAATAATTACTTTGCTATTGAAATATGTAAATAGGTTGAAAGTGTATTATTAACTGTAGTTTCATCTCATGAGCTTTTATACTGCATCGCTGGAGTTCAATATTGTTTGATTGTATATGGCAAACAGCAATTGCTGAAATTTCTTGTAAGTAACACCACAGGAGGAGTTTCTGCATTTAATTCTGCACCGAAGGTATCAGTTCAATAGCCATGGAGAATGTGATCTGTAATATCTCCAAAGAAGTTAGGAGAATGAAAGTACCAAAATACTCTTTTGCTGCCTCATTGCAGTTACTGCTGTACTTCAGGGTTGGATGGGTAATTCTACACTTCTGTTTTTCACCTTTCCATAGATATCACCAGTAGGGTAACCATGGAGAAATGTCTTCAATGCAGAAAACTCTTACATGTTTGACTGAAAAGCCTGATATGTTAAACAAAAGCTACCTATGTTGCCATTAGAAAAGGTAAAATTAGAGCTATACCAACTTGGTTTTCACTCAAATCTATGACCTACACAGAGAAATCAAATAACCACATAGACACCCCAAAGGCTTTCCAGCTCTTAACATGCTGTTTTAACCTACAGCTTCACATGACTGGTCTGGATGTGGTTAAGAGCTCCACAGTGCCACATTAGATGAAGCACCCTTGAGCAGCCTGTGCTGATCTGAGTCACAGTGTTCCACAAGAGACTACAGTCATGGTGCAGACTTTACCACTAGCATTATTCTGTCTGGGAAAAAAGGCAAAATAAGAAAAACCTTTACAGCAGCAAGACAGCATGCAGTACATATAGACTGATATGCCATGAAAAATGTTAGAGGGTCTCATTAGGGGCAAAGTTATTAGGCCAAGCAAACAGTTAAACCCTGTCACACAGAGGTAACAGAGTTGCCAGCCTTGAACTCTAATGGTACTCTCTGAACTCCGGAGAAGTGACTCTTTTTTTTGCAGCTTCCTCAGTACCATCAGTCTGCCATAATGCTGTGGTCTTTTTCTTTCTTTAAATTCTGGGCTCCAACTAATTACTTGCAGGAAGTGCCTATTTTTATGCCATTAGTATGCAAATGAGTGAGAAGTAGAAAAATATTCTAAAGGAACTGTTACAATATCTGTCCACAGATTACTGGCCAATTAGAACATGGGATTAGGGCTGCAGGACCCCAAAAGAGTATGGCCAAAGTCTTTCTGCTTGGGTGCCTTAAGTGTAATTTCAATGGGAACTGTATATACATGGTCCTTTTCCTCAAAAAAAAGGGGGAAAAAAAGTTCAAGACTAAACTGCCTGCTTACAAATGAGCACTTCTACAATTGAAAAATGAATGCCTTCACTTCCTCCCCTCAATTTTTCTATCCATAAATTGGGGATAAAACATCCTGTTTTGTCTGTGTTCTAGCACATGCCGGGGGCAAATTATTCAGCTGGACTGAAGGTCTCCTCATCTCTCACCCTGCCTGATGTCGGGAAGACAAACAGATTTATACAATTTTTTATAACGTGAGTAATAAATATTTAAAGATTTTCAGGTCTTACCACTTCTGCCTAGGTAAAAACCAGGAAGAACTGCCTGCCTTGTGACATTCGGGCATTTCCATAGCTTCATAGTGTCTGCAATTTAGAAGTGCAGGAGAGTGGAAAGCTTTTGGAAAACAACTTTACTGGGCATTTTGAACTTAGAAAATTGTGAAACAAACTGCTGCATTATCCTAAGGGTATTTCTCATGCAAATCAACCTTCTTGTCACTCTTCATAATCACTGATTAGCCAGAGTAGGAAAAAAAACCATAATTCCTCAAGTTACTGGTCTTGATGCTTCTAACAGCTGTACTCTTTGGAAATTTTGCTTCATCACTCCATTAGAAATTACTCATTATGACTTCCTATGAAAAAGAGAACAGTTTACATCTACATACCAAAGATAACACCATGCTTAATTGAGTCACCTTAACAGCATTGCTCCTCTGCAAACTTTCTCTAGAGAGGTTCTTTATTCACTGAGGCAGCAGCAGAGGGTTCACAAACTAAGCTGTAACAGTCACACCTGTCTGGCCTTTCCCTGGAGTTCCGCCACCTGAAAAGGCTTGATTTATCAGGGGAAAAAAGCTCACACACCTCTTACTCATATAGAACTGTAACAGCTCTGATTTTCCCTCCTTTCAGCTGCCTCTTTCAGAAAAGCATCTTTAGTGGTTTGTTTTTTTTTTTTTCCCCTTAGTCCACCTGGTACATAGTTTTGTTCCTTCTACCCATTCCTTCTCCCAACACTCTTTTGAACAGCCTCAATGCTTGTCATACAGGTGTCACAGCATCACTACAAATAGCTTGTTTTCCTTTCCAGCGCTCTGCTCCACTTAGTTTTCCTTTTCATTCTCCGGCCCAGCAGCTGAGCTCCGGCCGGCGGGGAGGTCCATCCGCGCTCGGTCAGCGCCGGGGAGCTAGCGCCGGGGAGCGAGGTCCTCGGGCACCTCTCCCCGCGGGCGGCGCCCGATTCGGAGGTGAGCGGCAAGCAGCGGGGCCCGGCCCGGGGCGGCGGAAGGAGGGGGCCCGGCTGGCGGCGGGGGAAGGCTGGCTCTGCGGAGCGCCGAGGAGAGGGAGGGGCCGGGACGCCGGCGCGTCGGTGCCGACGGTCTCCAGGCGGGAGCGAGGAGGAGGTGAGCTCCCTCTGGGTGGGGTAAGGAGCAGGGCCGCCCGCGCCAGGCAAGAGGGAGGGAAGGGGTCAGCGCGGAACGGCGGGGCGGGCGTTCGGCCCGGGGCCGGGCGAGGAGGAAGGGGAGAGGGCCAGAGGCGGCCGAGCGGTCCACGGGAGGAGCGGAGGGGGGGGCTCAGCCCTCCGAGCCCCGCTCCGCTAGGCGCGGGGGGGAAGGCGCGGGGAGTCGGCTCGCCGCCGCCGGACGCGGGCATGGGCGCTCTGCCTGACGTCGCTCCCCGGCACCTGCGGCGCGGGAGGCGCTGTCGGGGACAGCCGTCACCCCAGCCCTCCCTAAAATGGCCCCGCGGCCCTGCCGCCGGCGGCCGGCAGGGGGTAAGGGGGAGCCTCGCCGCCTTGGCGGCGGTCTCCGGAGGCGGGGAGCCGCGCGGGCCTGCGAGGCGCCCCGCGGAAAGGGGTCATTCCTTTGGCAGCAACCGCGGTGAGGTAGCGGCCGCTGCCGGCATTGGTGCCGCCTCCCTGGTGGTCCTAACATGGCAACCACGCTCCGGCCCCTTGGGGCCGGGGCCGCTGCCGGGAGGGGCGGGCAAGGCCTGTCAGCACCTTCCGGCCTCTTCCCCTAGCGTGTTCCTGGGTAGCCTCTAGAAAGACGCGGGGCAGCAGGGCTAGGCGCAGCCGGGGAAGGGAGTGTGGCCTGGCAGGGCCTGGCTCCCCTGGGCTCGGCGCCTGCCAGGTGACTACGGAGGAGTCGCCGTTGGGACGTGCCCTGCCGGCCAGGCCTCAGTCGGGCATGGCCCCGCCGCAGCCTCCCGGGTACCTGAGTGTTTAAAATGAGTGTTTGTGATTCTCTAAATACACTCTTGCTATTTTTAAATACAAACTGTGCGAGGCAGGCACTGCTTTTCCGAAGCAGGTACAAAGTGAATTGCAAAATTTGAACCGAGTTGCATTCGAAGTGCCACTGTAGCACAATTGAAGCGTTAATATGTATAAATAGTTATGCTGATAGAACTGTCAAGAAAATTGTGACCTTTGTGGTGGCATAGTGTCATGCTTTACAGAACATGGAAAACAAAAACATAAAACCCCTTCTTTTTTGCAAAATACATAGATTTGGGGATTTTGTTATTATTTTAACCTAAAAATATCCTGTGACATAACACTTCATAACAGAGGAGGTGCTTAAATATACTTTGCAAACGAATCCTAACTTTAGGAAAGTGTGTCTTGGGTGAATGAGACTTGGCATGTCGGCACAAATCTTTTAACACATGGCTGTGATGACTGGAGTAGCAGACTGGAGGAAAGAAACCATTGGAGGTGCAAATGCATGCACTTTTTTTAAGAAGCGGGGGAAAGAGTTTGACGCTTACTTTATGGTAGGATTTTCTGGTTGACAAGAAGTGGGTGTGCATTACCTTGGATCAGAGTTTAGACCAATAGGTAAAGATGAGTAGTAATTTCAGTGTGTCTTATAACAATGGTTTGGTGTAACTAAATAGTTACAAATTGGACTCTATTAACCTGGTTAACCTTAAATCTTAACCATGACAGAGTTTTAATGTAAAGAACCTCCGTACAAAGTACAATATTGCATTTTAATTGGAGTTTTCAAGACCTAATGTAGAGTGTATTCTTTATTTTTTTTTTTTTCTTTATTAGAAGTCCAGTCATAGTAAAATTCATTGGAAGCATACTTTCTGACATAAATTCAAATGCTCTGAATCGAGATTTCATAAATCAGTTAAGGGCAGGATTTTTTAAAATAGTGCGGATTTATTTATTTTTTTTTTAATCTATATGCCTACCACATATAAAGAGGTGAGCATTATTCTCAATATTGCAATACCTTGCTATTTACAAACTTTGTGAGCGATTTCCCAATATAGTAAGTGGCTGGCCAATCAACAGTGATGGTAGAACCTGAGAAACAAACCCACTGTCCAGCTGAAGGCATTGATACTTTACAAATGCATCGGAAAGTTCCTCTGTCCACTGATAAAAGACAGTTTGAATTCTCGTGCAGTAGTATTGTTACAGCTACTGTCAGTTACCGTGCTGAGAGTAGTTCAGTAGAACTGTGAAGCCAAGAGCAGCACATAACGGACTGGTCTTGTTTAGCCTGAATGAGGAAAGATGTTTGGCATGAGGCACTGATATGATACCAGCAAACATGTCCTGAATTTCAGTCTTTCAGGATTTGCCATGAGTTAACACACCTCTTAATCCTTGTTGGTCTCTCTCCTGTGTAAGGTTTGGTGCCATATGTGACTGGTACTGTTGCAAAAGTCATGCTCATAGCTTGTGAAGTGCCTGTGTTACAGCTGAAACATGTCACTTTTGCTGCTAAGTCACTTAGGCCCTAATGTAAAAGTTATACAACTTCCTTAATGTTGTTTTAAAACTAAAATATAGACATATTTTAAAGACCTCTTTGGCTGGAGGCCTGTTTTAGAGTGGCCAGTAAAAGTAATAAACTATCCTCAAAGATTTTTGCTCAATAAAATTTGAGAATATGAAAACAAAAGGTTCCTGGTTTAGCTTTTTAAGTAATGTTTTCTACATCCTATGATTGCGGCATTTGACACTGCATGTAGCTCAAAAAGGGGCTACATGCATTGAGCATTTTAGGCCTCTGACCCAGTCCACAGCATTGACTTGCGTTATTTTCTGTTTTGATCAGAGGAGTGGAAGTTTACAGTCTCTGACCAATATCCTGCACTGGTGGAAATTTCTGGAGAGACGTTTTTATCAGCAAAACAGCACTTTACTGGTGTACTTTATTTTGCTTGGAGTTCTTGGAGTAAACTTCTTGGACAAAACCTGAATGGCAGCCGTAAGCTGTGATCACCGTATCCTGATGTGGAGAAGGCCAGTAGTTTTAGAAGCATTTGCTGTAATTAAATTCGTTACTCTTTGTGTGACCAGCTGGAATCCAACTTAAAGAAATGTTATATATATATATAGATATGTACATACACTTACATATTTATACTGCATTTATGGCTTCACAAAAATATGTTTACACGGTACAATCCTATATTGTTCAGACTGGGAGAGCCATTGAGGGAACGCATTTCTCCTGCAGCTGTCGATGAGTAAATCCTTCACGTGAAATGTTCTCTTGTATTATCTGTTTTGGTTGCAAAGGGGAAGTCTTGGCCGAAGACTTAAGATCTTACCTGGTTAAATAATTTGAGTTAAAGAGCTGCTGTTTCTGTCTAAATTGGGTCCTAAAGCATAGGCTCAGAGGAAACATATATAGCATATATGTTCCTGTGTAACCAGAATTGTATTCTGTTGTAAGGAAATACACTAAGAATATATTTTAAGTTTCAAATTTTAATTATGTTGGTATAAATAATGGGACTGCTCTATTTGAGGGCTTCTGTGTACTGCTGCTTGAGACATAAGCCGTTGTGTAGTGGGAGTAGTAACAAAACCAAAGCAAATTATTTGCTGAGCAGCTGAATGGGGTGAGTACCTCATTGCTTGGGACTAGTTGTATGAGAACATACTGCAATATATACACAAGGCTGTTAGGAACCCAAATAGCAACCATTTTGGAAATACCTTGGCTACCATGTTGTTTGTTGGTTTTGTGGTTTTTTCCTTTCCATTTTTATGTGAGAAGCTATCTCCACCAAGTTTATAAAGGAAGAAAATCATCTTGATCTGTGGTGGCAGAGTTGTTAACAAGGAGCTCCAGTGAGCCTGCTTTCCTCTGCCCGCAGCCATCAGTAAGTGGTGCAGTTAGCAGTGGTGAAGCGGTGCCTTAGTGCTGCAAGGACAAACATCCCAGTGTGAATTTCACTTCTGAATAGATATATATCAAAGTATGTCTTAAGCATACACCTTAGCTAGCCATATTGCTGCACATCAGATGTGAAAGTAAAAATAAATGTGTGAAGCACCAGGCAGAGAGTATGAAATCTAAATCTGAAAAACATGTCTCCAAATAGTCTATTATCCGAAATTCTGGACCCCATGTATATATGGGAGCACGCATATATGTTTTATTTTTGATCCACAGTATTTCCTGTAGGCAAGAAATCAAAGATCTTTTCAAGTTATAAATGACAATAAGTAGGGAAGCCAGTATTTCAGATTGCTGGTATTTTGGGTATGAGTAGCTCTTTGATGTCCAAATGAGAGTGGGAGGAATGTCTAAAATGAACAATGAATTATGTAAAATTATTGATGAAATGCAGAACTTGGAGGAGAACAGGCAAGGCCAGGCACTAAGTCTGGTTTGGTTTTCTTTTTTTTCCCTGAATAATTAGTTGCTAGTGTTAAGAAAAGAAAGAACACAAACAGTTGAGACAGATGAATCCTGAAGCAAGTTAGTGCAACTTTGATTTAGATATTTGTTTGTGTATAGGTTTACATACAGTCAAACATGTGCAAAATTTAATAAATGTGATTAGCAGGAGTTTTCTCATTGGCAGTTAATATGGAACTGGGTTTGATATCTTCATACCTTAATTTTGCTGAATTGTAGTTTTGCTGAACAGTTGTTAAAAATTGTTGGAAGAAAAAAGTTAAATTGACAAAAAGGAAAGAGAAATTTAATCAGTTTTGCATCTGGAAACATCTTTATTTATTTTGTCTGTCCAACAGTGCAACCAGTGTACCTTCACATGCTGTTTTTGAGTTTTGTTCCAAGATTTTTTTTGTGCAGTTCGGTGACATGTTTGTGCAAAAGGTTGTCTATGTTAATGAACTCAATGTGCAAGTTTGATATTGCCATAGATACTGTGGGAATGTTTTCTTCTTAGAGGCACAACAGTGGTCCTTAGAAAGGTTACTTTGGCCATGCCTCTGGCAACAGAAAATTTGAGATGGTAGTGCCCTTCATGAATAAAATACTCTCCAGAGTGCAAGATTTCTTTCATAGGCTTTATTAGAAGCTGTAGTTGGGGGGGGGGGGGGGGGAATCTATGCCACTTAACTTCATGTCTGAGTAGTTGGATTCAGATTTAATATGATGCAGTCTTTTATTCCTTCAATGGGATGGAAGATTTACTGAATTGATGTTCCATGATGAGCATTACTCACCATAGCAGAATTTAGTGGCCAGCTGCGTTGGAATGGAGGACGAAGACCTCACTGTTGGCATTTGGTATTTTTTCTCAACCTGAAAAGGCAAAGAAAAGCTTCTCCTTCAGAGAACTGAGATTTATATATTTTTTTTATCCTCCTAGAGACTAATAAAATGTATGTAATAGAAGCAGAACTGCGGTAAAGCCATTGTGTAGAAGAACATCCTGAATGTCACAAAGCATTGTGTGTACATGCAAGAATACATGTTTGGGAATGCTGAAAACTGAGAATGGAGTGATTAGGTAAAGCAGTGATGGTATGGGACTGCAGTGGCAGAACATTTTGAAGAAAAAACAGTGGAGTAGCTCTGTTTCTGGGACCAGCTCTTGGAAAAATATCAGCTTTTTCCTGTTCTTTCCAGTCACATTGGTTTGAAGGAGGTGGGGAAGCCTCAAGAGTTGAGCATAAAGGATGTTATTATGGAGCACTTGACAATGGAGATCTTGATTCTGTTTTCATAGTGGTTTATTTACCAAGTGACACCTTTGTAAATAAAACAGGAATAAAGTCAATATTACATTGTGAAAATAAGGTTGTTTTTGTAAGTATCTTGCTTGGTGCATGTAATTAAACAAGGCCTTTCTCAGAAGCACCATCATTTCATAATTTAAAAATAAATCTTGATTGAACTACAGATCCTCATTTCATCTGATCCTCAGTGTTGTATTTCCTACATGTCTTTCTGCTTTGATACTTACTTTACATACAAATTTTCCAGCAAACAAATATTCAACAAGTAGTTGAACATATTGCATCTTAGTTATTCTGTTTCTTTTCAAGGTTTACACAAAGAATATGTTGTAAAATGACTTTGCAGAATAAGTAATCCAGCAGTTTTCTGTGGAATTCTGTGGTTTGTGATTTCCCAGGTGAAAATTTTGCCACTTACCTTGTCTGTCTGCTGAATTACAGTTTAATGCAGTAGATTTCTGAGTATAACTTTGTGTGTGGTTTGAGATAAACTGAAGTTCTTCAGATAAACAGTAACATCTTGTTGACTTGACAGAATAATTTCTTGTCCCAATCTTGCTTTAAGAAAACTTTAACAAAAAATATGCTTTTGTTATCATTTAGTCAGTTTTCTTTTTTCTTGTGATTTAAATGTAAAGACAGATTTATGAAAGTGACTGTAGAGATGGTGCTGGCCTGTATAGTAATTATTTCTGGCAAGGCATAAAAAGTTGGGCCTAATTCTTGGGCCTGAAATCAGCAAGGCATGTGACATGAATGCTCCTCCATACTTCTCGTCAGACCAGGGTCCTTAAGGACCACAGGGCATTGCTAAAGCAGAAAACTACTTTGCATGCTCCTCTTTATGAATGTTTCGTGATTAAGCTTTTAAAAGTCACAACCACCAACATGCAACTGAAATTTCATGGTAGCTCTGACATTATTTTACTATCCATGCTGTGAATTTCATTCTGTAGTAAAATTGATATTACATTGGCCTTTTAAGTTGGTTGTCAGTGGAGAATAGGGAAGCTACACTTACAGCATCTGTATGCAATCTTAGCGACAAGTAGGACCCTCTGGAAAGCTGTTACTGTTGGGGCAGAACTAATCATTCCATGTGAAATTATGTAAGGAGAATTAGCTCTGACTCTACCTCATTTCCTTTCATACTGCTGTGAAAATAAGCTTAGAAACGTCAAACCTTCCCTCCTCATTTCTCTAAGTACTTTATTAAATACTTCTTTTTATTAAGGCTTATTTATTGCAGGTGCTAGAAACGAAAATAACTAACTGTATTTCTAGGTACTAATGGGATGTGCATCCTTGCCCAATTTGGCAGTTTTGATTTCCTTCTCAGGAGTGGATTCCTGGGATTGGTTGCTGTGCTTTCTCTATACTTTGACTTTATTTCCCCGGTGGATCATTCAGAGTACTTCATATTTAAGGTAGCATGCTTGATGTGATAGAAAATTGTCAATCACAGACTGCCTTGGCTATTAAGAAAAAAGAGATATCAAAGCCTGTGTGGAGCTCTAAGGAGCAGTCAGGTCACCTGCTGATTTGCCTGGCAGGAGCCTAAACTGGTACAGCCTTTAGGTTTAGAAAAGAAAAGGCAGATCTCTGAGGTCATTTGCTCTACAATAAGACCCTGTTATGTGCGTGAGCATACAGTGTTCATTGTAAAGCCATATAGATGTGTACAGATGATTTCTCACATGTTCATCTTCCAGGTCTTAAAAACAATCAGTGATGATTTCTGTAACTCTTCCATAACCTAATTTATTTAAGTATCCCAAGAGGTAGCATGTTTCCTTTAATACTGCTTTATTTTATTTTCCTACCCCTTGGCAGTAGTGGGACATGATAGTAATTTTTGTAACTGCTGTTAACCTGTTTTAAAGCCTGTGCCCTCTTTCTTCACTATTTTTTTATTTGGTTGGTTGTTTTCTTTCGCTACTTAGCAAGGCCATTTTCCTTTAACTTTCCCTGATTGCTTAGGCTTTCTTCTGAGCTTTTCTCTGTTTCCTACATCTATGTATCCAGGCCTGAACATAATACACATTCTTAGTCAGTATCAGTGATGAATAGAGTATATATAACCATTTTTTGCGTATGCTGCTTCTGTTAATAAGTCTTTCACTTTTTGCAGTCAGTTCAGTATTAATAGCCTAATTTCAGTTTTGCTGTTAATCCCTTCATCCTACTTTTTTAAATTATAACTCTGCTTCCCATAATGCTTGCAGCCCTTCCCAGGTAACTACAAAATTTTGCAGTCACATTGTTCATCATCCAAGTAATAAATGAAAACATTAATCCTACACTGAAAATGCAGTCTGCATTATTATCTGTGGGCCAAGAGGAAGAAGCTTCTTATAGTTGGAGTCCTGCAACCAGTACCTTGCTGCAGACCTGACCTTTGGAGATGAAGTCACAGAATGGCGTGGTTGTGCTTTGACCCCTTCATTACCTTTTAGGTTGTTTTCTGGTTTTGGTTGCTTATGTTCGTGTCTGTCCTGTACTGGGGAGCCTGGAACTGAACAAATGAAGTCAGAGATCTTGTAACTACAGGTGGTTAGAGAGCAAATCTTCAGTGAGATAAAATAAAACAAATTTGGAGAACGTTTGCATGGTTCTGCACACCCGGGTTGATGTTGGTTTGGTTCCTGGGAGTGCTGTGTAAAAATCACCTGTAATTATTTGGAATATGTTCACACTTCCATTTCTGACTAAATTGAGATGCATCCATGTGCAAATGGTCATTTTTTATGGCTGCTAGATAATGCTTTAAGAAAAATAAATCTTTGATCAAACAGATACCAGTATTTGAAGTGTTATTTTGTGAATTGCGTAGACAATAGGAGAAAGGGAAGAAAGAGGGTATCTCTACTTCAGATGTTTTTCTTTCATGCTGTTTGCTTGGAATGTAGTCTGAATTGTTTTTCTTTTATGTTAGTGTTTTAGTATACCTGACATAATCAGAAACACTTTATCTTCTGCACTGGCATTTCCAAAAATGAAGTGACCAAGAGAAGCTGCTAGAGAGTCAGAAAATAGCTTACAGTTAAGGCAGATGTGATTGCAACATCTGTGCCTAGGAAAGCTTCAGTCTGATCTGCCTTCTGTCTTCAGGATTTCTGGGATTCCAGAAGCACAAGTGGTGCAGATAAGACATGTCCTTTGAGGTTTTAAAATGCTTCTGCTTAGATTGTGAGGATCTTCCTTATTAGGCCCACAGGAATCGCATCTCCTGTAGTGCAGCCAAATTGGTATTATTAAATACTTCTTCTCATACTCTCCCGTGGTAACTCTTCTCTGTGGTGACGTTATTTGGGTGGTTGCCTCTGTGTATTGACTAGCTGAGTATGTGGCCTCAAGGTGTAACTGTGCATGGTAATTTCTGACTTGCGAGCTGTGATAGAATCCAAAGAAGAGTTCATAGAGGGCTTTTCACTTTTTTTCCTTAAATTGGACTCTACAGTGCTAAAACATGGAACTTCTAAGTTGGAATCTTCATTAGAACACAATGAGGAATAATAGGAAGAAAAATCCCAAAGCCTGCATCAGACAAAATTTGTTTTCTTTATTGATTCTCCCCCTTGCTAAGGATGTTATTGCAAAATGGGGCTTTGCCCGTTCTCAGTGCAGCAGCTACGTTGGTTTCCGAGTAGCATAAAATTCTGCATATTCATTCCTGGGTTATTAAGAAAACCCTGCCCTTTTTCATCATCTTTGGGCAGCAGTTGTGTGTCTACTTTCTGATCTTGAGACTCTTCAGCATATGTTTGGGTTCCCTGCTTGCTGTGCTTAGCTTCTGCTGTTGCATCCTGCTCTTGGAAGCTGTGCCTGGTGAGATGTGCTTGCTTTTCTTTTACCTTTCAGGTGAACTCCTCTGGTCTGCTGTGCAGCCTTGTGGGAAGATGCAAGCTGATGGCCTTCCTTTACTCCAGCTATAACCCTCTTGAAAGGACTTCACTTAATACAGTGCCCAGTGGGCAAAGAAGGTATGCTCTGGGGGGGTGCAACACAAAACAGAAATTGAGGGATTTATTGCTGTAAGTTCAGGAATATGTTCTGCAAAAGAAACAGCCTGTAAGTAATATATTAAAAGAGGAACTGGCTGAAACATGAAGACAACCTCTAAATGAGAAAAGCAGGTGGTTTGTATTTTTTCCTTCATGTTTAGTTTTTATGTTGGTATCATCATAACAATGCATGACAAATGAATATGCTTTACTCTCAGTGATAATTAAAATTTGATTACCGGAATATTTATGTTGTTCAGTACTTAGAAATATTTGGTGAGTTTTATACTTCACTGGAATCACAAAGTAATTTTGGAAGTTGAACAGTATATTTCATTGCAGACTATCCTAAAATAATTTCTTAATCATTTAGATGCATTAGTATTACATTAAAAAGTGTAAACTTTGAAAATGTAGTTAGTAAATTCTGTGCAAGAAGTGAACTCAGTTCTGTTTTCTAGCATTAATTATGCAAGCTTGAAATTTCTTAGTTTCATTTAAGTTAGGGCTTTTTTATTTGTATGTAGCCATTGAAATAAATTACCAGTACAAGAAAACATTCTACTCAGAAATGAGGGATGCCTGGATTTGCCTCTACTAACTGGGACAGTTAATTCATCCAACATCACGGATGATGTTTTTTAGCAACACAAAGTATTTTCAGCCAGGGTGCTTTCACAAACTTTCACATTTTTCTTCAAATACAGCCTTGGTAGTGTTTTATATGACCTGATGTTTGTCCATCTGTCCCGAAGCTCCCAATACTTTTCCGTTCCTTCCAATGACCAAATGAGCTGATACACATTTTTTTCCAGCTTAATAATATGTAACTTGACTTAAAGAACCATTTTGCATGTCAGATTTTTCAAAGGTTTCTGGGAAATTATTTATTGCTCTGGATAGCAAAGCTAAAATTTATTAAAAAATGTGTTATAGTTTCATAATAAAACAGATAAGAAAAATATTGGCTTGGGAGCTAACCAAATGCTTTCTGATAGCCATAGCCTTGGGGAGGATACTTGAATCATTTGTAATAAAGGGATATCTTTGATATCTTCTGGTGAATTGACTAGTATTCTGTTTAGATCATAATTTATGGAAAACCTGGCTTGATACACAATGTTACATTATCAAATTGTTTGGATGTAAGAATTGCCTTTATGTATGGTTAGGATTTTCACTGTTTATTCTTTTAATGTGCTATATGAAATCAGAAAAAGCTGCTGATGTATTAAGACTCTACCTTTATCTCTTGCTTTCTATTTTTTTTTAACGTGTGAAACTGATTTGATCAGTGCAGTTAGAGCTTGGAGTTGCGTAGTAAATTTGGCTTAATAAACCCCTTCAGGTATATAACAAGTGTTACTCAGTACTGAGAGCAAGCATCTCTCAAATACAATGAGTTATTTTGCTTTGAGAAATATTTTTCTTACTTTTTGGTAACCTGGTGTGAAAACTTACATAGTTCTGCATGTGAATGGTAACTAAGCCCTTTCTTATTTCTTGCTTTGAGAGGAGAAGTTTAGTGGTTATAGGATGAAGGCAGCATGTAGTGATAACTGCTTAAAAAATGTTGTGATGAGTTAATGGATTTCTTAGCTTATTTTACAAAGAAGGTGTACAGAAACCATTCTAAATAGTGGGAAAGCAAATTACAGAAATAATTATTTCTTCCTCATAGTTAAGCCCCCACCCCTGTGTTGCAGCTCACACCGTCCTAGCTTTATTTTGCCAAGTTTTCAAAGAATCATAGAATGGTTAGTGTTGGAAAGGACCTTAAGATCATCCAGTTCCAATCCCTCTGCCATGGGCAGGGACACCACACACTAAACCATGTCACCCAAGGCTCTGTCCAACCTGGCCTTGAACACTGCCAGGGATGGAGCATTCACAACTTCCCTGGGTAACCCATTCCAGTGCCTCACTACCCTTACAGTAAAGAACTTCCTCCTTATATCCAATCTAAACTTCCCCTGTTTAAGTTTTAACCCATTACCTCTTGTCCTATCACTACAGTCCCTAATGAAGAGTCCCTCCCCAGCATCCCTATAGGCCCCCTTCAGATACTGGAAGGCTGCTATGAGGTCTCCACGCAGCCTTGTCTTCTGCAGGCTGAAGAGCCCCAACTTCCTCAGCCTATCTTCATACGGGAGGTGCTCCGTTCCCCTCATCATCCTTGTGGCCCTCCTCTGGACTTGCTCCAACAGTTCCATGTCCTTTTTATGTTGAGGATACCAGAACTGCACACAGTACTCCAAGTGAGGTCTCATGTGAGCAGAGTAGAGGGGCAGGATCACCTCCTTTGACCTGCTGGTCACGCTCCTTTTGATGCAGTTGGCTTTCTGGGCTGCAAGCGCATACTGCTGCCTCATGTTCATTTTCTCATTTGAACAACACCCCATTCTCTGCAGGGCTGCTCTGAATCTCTTCTCTGCACACCCTGTATCTGTGCTTGGGATTGCACTGGCCCGGGGGTAGGACCTTGTACTTGTCATGGTTAAACTTCATGAGGTTAACATCAGCCCACCTGACAAGCGTGTCAGGGTCCCTCTGGATGGCATTCCTTCCCTTCAGGTTATCAGCCAAACCACACAGATTGGTGTTGTCAGCAAACTTGCTGAGAGAGCTGTCAATCCCACTGTCCATGTCAGTGACAAAGATGTTGAACAAGATGGGTCCCAAGACTGACCCCTGAGGGATACCACTCGTTCCTGGTCTACAGGTGGACATAGAGCCATTGACCACAACTCTTTGGGTGCGGCCATCCAGCCAGTTCTTTATCCACTGAGTGGTCCAGCTATCAAATTGATGTCTTTCTAATTTAGAGACAAGGATGTTATGCGGGACAGTGTCGAATACTTTGCACAAGTCCAGCCAGATGACATCAACTGCTCTACCCTTCTCTACTGGTTCTGTAGCCCCATCATAGAAGGCCACCAAATTGATCAGGCAGGATTTCCCCTTAGTGAAGCCATGCTGGCTGTCACCAAGCACCTTGTTGTTTTTCATGTGCCTTAGCATGCCTTCCAGGAGAATCTGCTCCAAGATTTTGCCAGGCGCAGAGATGAGACTGACCGGTCTGTAATTCCCTGGGTCATCCATTTTCCTCCTCTTGAAAATGGGGTTATATTTCCCTTTTTCCATCTGGTGCCGGGGCAGCCTGAGCAGAGCTCCCAGGCTGGGCCCTGGCCGTTAGGCGAGCGCTCGCTTGTTGGGGCGGGTTTTACCTGCTCAGGGCTGTGCGGCCCCTCCTGGTGCCGCCCCAGGTGAGTCCCTGCCTGCCTTAGCGTAGCTGCCGGCTCCTGGGCAAGGCCCGGCTAGGACTTGAGGTTCCCTTGGTGGCTCTCTCCACTCAGAACTGAGGCTTCTGGGGCTCGGGTTTTCCCCTCTCTCCATGGCTGAAACGTCCTACCTGGAGCTGCTCACCTCATAAATGACAATGACAAGTTTTTATATATGCATGTGTAGTCTTTGTATATACAGATAATATGCAAAAAAACCCAGAAAGAATACTTTGAAGAATTAGCATGAAGCTGTTATAAAGGTTTTATTGATGGTGTTTTAGACTGTATATGGTGTTAATGCACAAGGAAGGGTTTAGATTCCTGAGAGCTGCCAGTGAAGTCTGCGCTCACTTTGTCATTTAACTGGATACTTTTCTGTAAGGTTGACATCTCCCAAGTGAAGTCAGTAGTAATTCTTTTGTGATTTCAAGTTAAATGGCTTTGGATGTTTATTTGGTGTTTCCAGTTCTGGGTCACTTAATTGAATGTCCAAGCTTAGACATGTTGTTTAAGGTCATCTTTGTTGCAAGGAAGGCATTTTGTATCCTGGTTTTATTGCCTAGTATCTTGCAAGATTATCGCTTAGGTTGGAAGCTGCTTCTTCCACATCAAGTGGTATCTGTAGAAAGAAGGAAAGAAAGTCTTAGTGAACTGTGTTGCTAGCAAGGTTGGCTTTGGCCCTCAAAGTCTCAACCCTTTGAAAACAGCTGAAGTCACTTACGTCTAATGTTACCTTACCTGCAAGTTTGAAGTATGGCAGCTTACAGTAAGGTCAGGGCTCTGTCTGCTCCCCCACCTGAAAGGCTTTGTTACATGTGGTGACAGACTTTATTTTCATGCCTGCCTTAGAATCCTGGTATTGTCTGGGAAGGTCTGGAGTCAGTTGTAGACTCTCCTTGCCCTTTCAGGTGAATAGAATGAATAGAAAATTTGTTGCTTGTAGGAGTGTGGAGTTTGCAGTCGTGGTGGCTGTTCTAGGTAGTTTCATAGTCTGATTTCATGGATGCTTGCTGAAGGCTGGTATTTTACTCTGCAATAAAATCATGTACCTATGGTCACATTGTAGGCCTGTATTTGCATCGCAGCATGTGTTATTTTGTTCTGTAATGCTGTGTATATAAAGTCTGACTCTAAAGCTAGTAATACACTTTTCAGAAAGTCAGATTTAAAAGATTTTTAAGCATTGAAATCTCTTCATAATTGAGACTTCATGTTTCTAGCTGTAAGACCAATGTCTAAATTGACAGAATTTAAAAAAATTTCCACAGGCAAGTGTGCACGACTTGTTTAATAAGAAACCAAACCTCCCAAATACTGTCCAGAAATTAGTTTAAAATGCCTGCTTGTAACTTGTTCAAGTCACTGGACCTTAAAATGATTTAGCAGATTTTGGCAATATCTAGTCTGTGGTTTGGTATAAGAAGAGTTTAATTTTGGGGAAGACTTCACTTGGAGTAGAGAGATGAATAATTCCATGGGATTCACAAGCAAAATACAGCTCTCTGCTGTGAAGTATGGGAGACAATGCTGGTAGCGATGCATCTATCCAAAGGAGAAGAGAGGAGGGAGGGCTTCTAATAATATCCTATAACTTGGGCACTTTTTTATATAGCAGGTTCGTTACTTAAGATAAACAAATGATAACAAAGCATCACCTGAGTGCTGTGCTAAAGGAAAAAAAAAAGTATTACCAGATGTTACTTTTAAACCACAGCCTCTAGCTTGACTGAATCAATTGCTGTGGACCTTCTCTCTTGCCCCTGCTCCCCTTTTATCAGGTGGGGCCTCTGCCCCTATTCTATGCACTTGCCTGTATTTGGGTATGAAGATATAAAGAATTGATGAAAATTATATTTTTGAAGGTAGTAAAAGGTCTGAAGTAAGTAACAAATAAGGATAACTTGTAAGAAGAAACACACAGTGTCAGAACTGTTGAGAATTTTCAAAAACTACTTCGCATCTTCATCCACCCATGGTTCAATAAAGAACATTCACTTTATGGCCTGCAGCATGTTATAAGTTGTACTTCGCTAGCTTTTTGTTAAAGTGATAAACATATTACTTGAATTTTAGGAAAGGCAATTTGAAAACATACTATATTTAGGATTTAGTCTTGAAGTTACAAGAATAACTAGTGGTTTTTGCTGTTGCATCTTTTAATGTTCATGTGCAAAGTATGATGTGATCAGATTTGTCACTGGGAACATTTAGTTTTTCATGCAAAGTATTTTTGGGCAGCTCTTACTTGGAAGAACATGGGATGGAATATGAAAGAACTAGTCTGAAATTACTGTATATGTTAAAAGGTCACAAACTATAATTGTTTGGATGCTATTTCTGCAGTTAGTCTGCAAAAATGGAAAAGATGAGTAAAAACCAATCAGGCATTTCTCAAGGTGAGAGTTTGTCTTTGGTGTTCTCAGCATTTAACACAGCTGTGTCTTTTCAGAGAGTTGGGAACTAAATGAATTTATTCTAATTGGGATCTGGACACACTTATGAATGAGAATCAATGATAGAATAATAGAATAGTTAGGGTTGGAGGGGACATCTAGTTCAACTGCCCCTGCAATGAGCAGGGTCACCTTCCACTAAAGCAGATTGCCCAGAACCACTTCCAGCCTCACCTGGAATGTCTCCACGGATGGTGCATCCAGCACCTGAGAATCTGCTCCAAGATTTTGCCAGGCACAGAGGTGAAACTGACTGCTGTGTAGCTCCCTGGATCATCCATTTTCCCCTTCTTGAAAATGGGGGTTATATTTCCCTTTTACCAGTCATTGGGAACTTCACCTGACTGCCATGATTTTTCAAATATGATGGCTAGTGGCTTAGCAACTTAATTTGGCAGCTCTTTCAGGACCCACAAATGGATTTCATCAGGTCCCAGGGACTTGTGCACATTTAGGCTCCTAAGATGGTCTCGAACCAGATCCACTTCTACAGTGGGCCTAAGGTCTTCATTCTCACAGTCTCTGTGTCTGCCTTCTAAGACTTGGATGGTGTGGTCAGAGCATTTGCCAGTGAAGACTGTATCAAAGAAGTCATTAAGAACCTCAGCTTTCTTCAAATCCAGGGTAGCCAGTTCTCCTGATAGCTTCTGGAAAGGACCCACGTTGTCCCTAGTCTGTCTTTTATTTGCAGTGTACGTTTAGAATCCCTTCCTGTTATCTTTCAGATCCTTAGCCAAGTTTACTTCTAACTGAGTCTTAAATTAATTATTTAAATTAATAAGGTAATTAATAAGGTAGAGACTTGGCCATCTTTAACTACGATTCCATGTGCAAAGACTCATTCTGTTTAATGGGAAAAAAAAAAAAAAGGTGCCTGAGTTTAGACCAAACACCGACTCAGGTCAGGAAAAATGGGATCCTTCCCATTGACTTAAAATGGGTATGTGAGGCTTTTTTCTGATGGCTCATATAAATAAAAGTGAGTGGGCATTAGTTTACACATTCATCATTCTGATTATCACTTGAACTGCTTCACATGTGTAACCTGGTAAGCATTTGCCAGTATTGTATTTAACTGTACAGATGCTATTAGAACACTATATTCTGAATTTTATTTAATTTATTGTGGTGGTCTAAAGATCTACAACTGGAAGAGTTTGAGGCAGAAAGATAAATGATCAGGAGCATGCACATTCTGCATGGGGGAAATGTGGAGTATCAGGTTTAGCATCTGGAGATCTAGTTACTCAGATATAAAGCATGCTTTTTACTGCAGTAAGAATATGTTGAAAATTATACTTTTAAGTCAATATAAACCTATTTACGGTATAATATATTAGATATGTAAATGCTTTCTTGTGGAAAAAAGGATTTTGCCCATCTGACTTCAGAGCTTAAGAAATTTTTCTGTTTCCAGCCTCTTAATTGTTCTGTAATCTGTGGAGTACAAAGAATTAAATGTGTCCAATCTTGAACATTTGGTAATTTGATCATTCTCAGGGAGATGGTTTACAGTTTGGGTCTTGGATGTGGGGCTGGGATTTTGTCATGTTGACAGGTTTGGTTTTTTTTTAAGGTTGAATGCTGTTAGAGCCTGTTGCTTCTGCTCACAAGACTTTCCCAGAGAAAACCTCAGGAACATTTTATAGCATCCAAATATGAGACAGAGGCATTGTCTTTAAGTGTTTTAAATAATTTTAAGATCCACTGAAGGGATATGTTCAGTCAGATGGGCAGGGGTCACTCCTCAGAACTAAAAGTCTTAGAGAAACCTGATGATTCAGGTCAGGGTTTTAGTAGAGCTACTACAGAAAACATGAAGCATCACAAAGAGATTGAAAATGTCATGTATTTTCGTGGGCCAGCTCTCTTCCCTTTGCTGTTGTAGCTCCTGAATGGTGAAAACAGCCAAGAGTACATGCATGTGGAGAAAATGTTTGGATTGCAGTATAAATTTAAATTTTTATGTGAGTTTGATTGGCAGGACAGTGATTCTGCCCGGTGTTATGACATTAATGTTGCATGCACTTGTGAGAGGAGCTGCAGGTCTCCCAGGGTTGCAAGTGAAGTACCCCACCTGAAAGACTAATGTTGGGATATACAGTCAAATATGTCTCTTTTTTTTTTTTTTTATCAGTCTTTTACATATAAGCAGTCTTTTGAAGTAATGGTAAGTGTGGTATTAATGTGTTTGTTTTTTTTTTTTTCTTTCCATTTGTGTTTTAAATGAGACCAGTCACTAGTTTTGTTAGTTTTTGTCAGTGGATTATCATGGATCTTACACAGCCATTCCTTCTGCTTGCCATCCTCTGCTCTCCCTGCTCTTGCGTTAGTCTGGGTTATGGCCCTGCGCTTGATTTAATGTCAGTAAAAATCTCTATCAGAGCTTCTGTTAGTGTTGAAAGTCTGTAATCACTTAGGATATTTTTATGCCACATGAGTTTCGGAAAGCAGATCCTTAATGTGACTGTGATTTTTTTGAGGGGGAAAAACCCACATTTTCACTCTTAGTGGAAACTGTAGATGAGAACCTCAAAGAGGAACACTGAGGGGCAGCCTCTGTAGGTTGTCCACAGTGTATTTGGTCAAAAAATGAACAGTTAAAGGAATGTGACGTGGTTCTTGATGCAGAAAAAAGCTTCTGTATGCCTAGTACATTGGAAAACAATTGTTCAAGAGCACATCTTCCTTGTGCAAAATTTGCCCCTGTATTCTTATTAAGGTCAGTATCCACATACGTTATCTCGTACATACTGAATGTGATGCCCAAGGTCAGTTTTGGCTTGTAAATGAACTTGAAAGAATGTTTTGTTCGGTCATATTAGGAAGATCTGTGTAAATTGTTTGCTTAGAAGCTTATGTATTCCTGCTCTTCCTGTAGTTGTCTTCAAACAAAAAGTAGCAGTTGAAAATGAAACATTGTGTCCTGCTTAACCAATGAAGTTTGTGGACATAATCCTTAGGTGTATACACACACTCATTGACTGATTCTCTTTTGGGTAAATTGGTATTAATTTTAAGATAAAAGTTTACTGTTCTGGATGTTTACGCAGATTTTCCTGTTCTTTACTAAACCTTGGTGTGAAAAAATGCGTTGTCAATTTTGTGCGCGTAATAAATATGTTGTACTCAATTGTATCAGAGTGGCTTTGTGAGTCAGGGAGGAATTATAAAAATTCTCTTTCATGAAAATCAAATAAACTCGGGTTCTGGATCAAGTGGGCAAGTTCATGTGTTCCTGTAGTTCTTTGAACTTCCTGGCTTTACTATACACTACCAAAAAGGTCTCTGCACTTGATCATGTGTTGGCATGTTCACCAAGAATCAGCATTCCTCTTCTGTGTTATTTCTTGATAGCTTATTCATTAATCTTTCAAAAGCACTGGACTGCTTAATGGAGTCAGAATAAAAAGGATGCATTTTCAGAAAGTCTTCAGTGTGTTATGTTTGCTTTCTGCATTTCTCTTAAGCATTAATCGATTAACTGATTTTGAGTCTAGTCACTTCTCAGGTTAGATCTCAGGGATACAAGGATGGCTAATGTACTCTGTAAATTAGGTGTGAAAGGATTGGAGAAATACACAAGCTGATGCTGTGCAGAGCCAAGTTGGGTTTGGACTGGCTTTGTTTTGGCTTGTGTACGCTACCTTGTGAATGCAGGGCAGTCTGGCAAGGCTAACGCCAGGCTGGAGCTAATCGGCTGTCCTGGGTCTAAACTGGTCCTGTAGAAAACTGCTGAGATACTTATTTTCTACCTGTATTTCTGCATCCATTTTGTTGCTTGAGTTGTCTTCTTTCTGGAGCTATTCTGTTGCTCCTGTTCCAGGTGATGAAGAGGTGACTTGGTCTCTTTTTGCCGCTCATGTTGTAGCACAGCTTTGCAACTCTAAGCCCCATTTGATTAATACTACCAGTGCAGGTTTTGCAAGTAGAAAAGTCTTTAGCTCAATGACTTCCTGAAGCATCTGTTGTGAGGAGGTGATTGTTCTGGGGCTGGTTGGAGGCTAGTAATCAAAGGAGCATCGCAAGGAGGTTAACACCCCAGCTAGCAGCTAGCTCTTTTGGCTTCTGCCTGCCCCATCACCCAGCAGCCAGATTCTAGAATCATAAAATGGTTTGAGTTGGAAGGGACCTTAAAGACCGTGTAAAGATCTAGTTCCAGCACCCCTGCTGTGGGAAGGGACGCCTTCCATTAGACCAGGCTGCTCAAAGCCTAGTCCAACCTGGCCTTGAACAGTGCCAGGGATGAGGCAGCCACATCTTCTCTGGGCAGCCTGTGTCAGTGCTTCACCACTCTCACAGGGAAGAATTTCTTTGTTGCACAGCAGCTTGTTTGTTGGGGTAAAGGAGAAAGGAAGCAGGTTACTTGGGAAGCCGCTTTTCATCCATAGTGTTTCTTTAAACGTTTTAACTCTTAGTGTCTACTACTTTCAGATTTTTACATTCATGTCAGTTTTACTATCAGCTGTAACTTTCTACATGTCTTAATAAAAATGTGAGTGGAATGACTTTTTAAGTATTGCTTAGCTATCCTGGAATGGAGGCTTTCTTATGCTTAAAATTTCTAAAATCATGAGCTGGTAGTAGTGAGCCACAGGCCATCAAGTGTTGCAAGCTTACAGGACCAGAGAGTATTTCAGTAAAAATACTGTGTTTGAGGATTCTGCCTAAAAAAATAAAGCTTAAAGTTCATGGTATTACTCAAATAGTGAAGAAAACCTAACTAGTGTTTCTTGTGTCATATTATTTCAAGATTAGATATATTATAGGTATATTATGATAGGCAGTGTTTTTGGATTTAATTTATTATTTATCTAAAGAAATTGGCTTATATATGCGAATAATGGAAACAGCAAGTCGTGCGAAGTAAAGGTGCAGCTGCCTCTGCTTTCTGGTAAAAAATCCTCAATCTCTGAAAAATCAGTCTTAGCAGATAGTAGATGTCAAAGATGGAAAGCTGGGGCTTGTGTCGTCTCCACTTTAACATGTTTCCCCAAAGTACTTTTGCCTACTCTGAAATCACTGAATTGTATGTATCTTGGCCCTAGCATTCATATATTCAGCGACCTGTAAGTTCTGCTCAAGCTGTGAGTTTTACAGGGTTTCTAATGCTCTGAGGGCAAGGTTGCTGTTGCTTTTTTTCTTTAAATTTTATGAGCATTTTATATAATGATGTTCCTGTAATGCTTTTGGCCATGAATCAGCAAAGCATTTATGTGCATGCTTTAATTGAAGTGTGGAGTTGTCTTGCTGTGCAAATGTTGAAATCAGTGAGACTATTAATTAAAATTAAGTATCTACATAAGTGCTCTTTCTAAAAATAAGTTGCTTCATAACAGCTTTGGGCCGTATTTGGGGAAGAAGGGTTTGTTTTTTTCAGACTTTGAAAATAGGTATAGAATTCTCTGAATTGTATGATGATAAAAATGTAGCAGCAATACCAGAGGGCATAATGTTCATGGGATGGAATGTGAGTTTTCTGTCTCATAAGATGTCACCAAAGCCATTCTTTATTTAAATAAAAAATAAAACTATTATGGTTTTCATACTGCACAGAGGGTGATGTCAAGGAAAACTTCAGGAAGTTACTCCTTAAGCCCCCTCAGAACTACCCAACTTGTAGGAAACAGTCAATTCACCATCTTGCTTACCAAGTGCCTCGTTTACAACTCCATTTTTCTTCCATTGAGTAAAACCTTGTATCCGTTAAAGTCAGTGCTTCTCAGTGTGAGACTTCTGGTTGTGTTGTAATTTATGTTTTCTATCTGTAGTTGAAGGCATTGAAAAGTATCTCCAGGAAGTGCCGCGTTGTGTTTTCCTTTATATGTCAGACAATTTACTCTCCAAATTTACTGTAAGATTCCCTTTACAAAATTACCTGGTTTATTAATTCTCATGGCATCTTGGTGAAATAGCATACTTTTATCTTCTAAGTCTGGCTCTTTACCAGGCTCACTTTTATCACGCTAGCCTGTTACTTTTTTATTTTTTCCATCTTCTTCTAAAAACAGACTCCTTTTATAAGCCTCAGTATTCCCCACCCACAGCAAACCAACAGATTAATGGATGAGGGAAGAAATCACTGGAAACACAAGAGGAACGCTGTTATTGTTTGAATTATCAAGCTGCTTGTACTGTCAGATTTCTGATTGCACCTCTGCAGTCTCTTCTTGCAACACTGATTTTTAAAGATCTCTCAGGTGTGCCTTTTGCATGTATGTATATAAGCACTGACCACGTTCTTATGCAGGAAATAAGAGACCTTAATGCATGTGATGTGAGCTGGGACAAAGCACTGTTTGCCTGAGGTCGCACAGATATTTGAAGTCAGAGTAGAATTGGAGCGCAGGTGGTTTCTGAGCTGAAGATGATGCGTCTGAGGTTCTTCAGCGTGATGTGTTAATATCCCCAAGCTGTTGGTTTTTTTACTGCTGCAGCTCTTGGTTTTTATCATTATCATTTATTCTTTCATTGTTAGTAGAAACTGAGAATCATGCTTGCATGTTAACAGAGTTCAGATTCTTGCTGAAAATCATAAGGTTGTTCCTAAAAATGGGGTTCAGAAGGTTCCTATATTAAGCCATTCATTAATATTGTGGGGGTAGTTGCAGTTGTTTAGTGTTGGTGCTAAAACTTTTTGTAAAGCATTGTTACACGAACACAAAGTGAAATTTACACTGGTTGGGGAAAAATACCAGTTTTGCCATCTTTACTGTGAACACATCAATTGCTCTTTATTGCTTTTAAAATTTGATTTCATTGTGGTGTGGCAAGCTTTTCAATAAGCATAGTTGTTTCATTTATATAGCACTAGAATTATTGTTAATGCACAGTTTCATACTGCAAATTACGTATGTAATATTGTGTCCAGTGGGATCCTGTATCACAAAATTTGCATAGTTATAGTGCTGGTGACATCGTATCTCATACAAAGAAGCTAGGGACCTGATACAATATCAGTAAAACTGTCTCATAGGTATGATTCAAGCAGTTTTATTAGCAACATATGGGGTATGAAGGAGCCACAGAGGGTACTTTTGAGTGTAAGGGTGCTGGCCTATCTTTTTCAGCCTGTAATTATATCAGGCCTCTTCTACGGCATTATTTGTTGCTGCTCTGGGATTGCTGAAAAATAACTACTAATATGATGACACAGAGGATCAGAATAAATTACAATTGTTGACTTTACAAGAAATTCATTGGCAAAAAGGCTTACTATCCTAAGCTTGGATGTCATTTCTGGTTCAGCTTCGGAGCTAAGCCACATGTGTAAAATAATATCTTTTTGAAAATCTCAGGGTTTTCTGGCAACCTTACGCTGTTGTATTAGATGCTTTTGTGATCTGACAGATACGAGGAAGAAACTTCTTCTGGCTCCATTTTAGTTTTTCATCTTAAGCCTGGACAGTGCATTTTGTTTAACTGACTCTAGGATAGTGAACTCTTGTTCCCCAAACGGAACACATTATGATTAGTCATCTTCAAATAAAGAGTTCATAATTTAAATGTTTTGACATTAAAAACTAGGAAAAATATAGCTAGAAAATTACAGTAGTGCTCTGTTTAGTTGTACTTCATAAAATCATGATATGTAGTAAATAATTTTTACATGTTATAAAAATGATAAAAGTTTGGGGGTTTAACATTTCTGCTAATTCACTAAGAGCCACTGTGTAGAGATTGCTGTTAGAGAAAAGTACTTTATGACTACTTCTCTGATAACTTTTTAAAATGCTTGTGCTTTTAAAAACACTGGGCTGTGCAGTGTGTCTGCAGGACAGCCTGTGTAGAAGTAGGACTGTTATATAGGCTTTACTCAGAATTACTTTTGAATTATTTTATTCCACATTGAGGTACAGCATGAAAAAAACAGAGCTGAGGGGACAGAACTGGTGAAGATAGCAGATCTGTGAGGATGGGTCATCTGTGCCTCTGCAGAGCTGGGACCTTTATGCTGCTCCAATAATGTGGGAGCATCTTTTCATCCATTTTTCTCCATTGATTTTTCTCCATTTCATTTCCATTCTTTCAGTGTAGTTCCATATTTGCAGACATTTGATCTGGAATGTATCCTGAGAATTATTCCCCTCTTGTTTTTAAGTAGGATGAAACTGGTTTGAATCATTCCTGACTTACTTAAATATGTGTAAAATAGTGGAAGAATGTAATTTGCAATTTAGTTGCTAAACTTCTTTCTTAAGATTTAAGATCTCAATCAAAAATGGCATTTTAGCTGAAGATATATTAAAATTCAAGTATTTGCTTGCAACACCTCCCAGAGCTCATTGTTACTTGCTAAGATTTTCAAGTGTATTCTCTGCAAGCCATCAGTAAAAATACTGAAGCATACTGGAGTGAGGACAGATTCCTGCCTGTTTCCAATGTTCTGCCATTCTTGTAACAGACTACTGGTACTTCCACGGTGCAGTTTTGCATCCTGCAATGTTTCCAAATCTTAAAAGTATAAACTAGATCATATTTCCTCTTTTTATTTTCTATAAAGTTATGTGAAAAAAACTCATGGAAGTTATGATGAATTTCTTGTCAGAGAGGAAAATTAAGATTGGTTTGATGTGAATTTTTAATCTTCCCCCCAACAAATGTTGACTGGCCAGTCCTTTTGATGTGTACAAATAGATAATTTAATGACTTGTTTTGGTAACCTGTTGGTATGGAAGTAAGGATTACTTTAATTATCATTTCTCCATTTTCTTCTCTGGAATAAGTTTTGTTTGTGCTAGGAATTCCAGTCTTTGAGAGCTTTTCTTCTGTGAGATTTCAAAGGTAATTGCAAATGATTCAGGAGCTATTTCAACAAGTTCTCTTTGTGTTCAATAATAAGATATCTCAGACTTTGCCAGTTGGAATTTATGTTTTGAAAAATATCCTCTCATCCTATTTCTGTCTCTCTTCTAAAGCTTGGATTGGAAACTCTCTGACCAATTCATTGCTGTTGAGAATCTGAAGTTCTTTGAAGACTGAAGTGAAAAAGTTATCGTTTTGAGAAATACATAGATATATGTAATCTAACTTGCAGTCAAGAAGGAGACAGATACCAACCTTTAGGTGCATAAACATCACAATCTTGTAATCTTTGTATCAAAGCAACCATCTGTAGGGTAAAATGGTCATTTTCAGTGTGTTTCATGAAAAGTCATCTCTTTCTCTTAGACATCATTAAGCATAAACTCATACTGTTTTAATGAGTTTTTTGCCTTTTAAATGTAACTTTGCTTTTTACACACCTCAGTACTTTCTCCTTTCCCATATCATTTTTTGTTTGGAGTAGAAAGTTCACAGCCACTTTGCCAAAGATGCTAGCGGAGTGATTTCTGAAATAAAATATTAAGTAAAAAAATTATATAAACAGATCTGGACATCACGTCACAGGGACTTGAGAACTGTCTCATGAGCCTCTAGAACCACTCATGTTAATTGTTGCATATCTTGTAAATGTGTTTATTTCAAAGTACTGGAAGACTTCCAAAAAGTTTCTTTAGTTAAAAGGGCATAGAGGATGTTGCAGTGGATTTAGCCCAGAACACAGTAAAGTAAAGGTTAACTGGGACTTCCATCAGTGAAGGCTTAAAAGCTGACACTTCTTCCTCTCCCAACAAAAAAAAAAAAAAAAACCACAAAAAAACCCAAACCCAAAGCCCAACCAAAAAACAAACCCCAAATCAATTAGTGCCAGTCACTATGGTTTTGTGATAGTAGGCTTTGTGAGACAAAGCTGATGTATTTTTCTAATAGGATTGTGTGTCTGGCCTATACTGCTATATTAAACTAGTTTGTTTTAAAGCATTACATCGTTACAGGATAATATTTTGATAGGAAAACTTCGATTATATGTAGCTGAGACACAGAAAAGATTAAAAATGTCCTGTTGCTTAAAGTGTAACTTTTAATGGGATGAGAAAGACGTACACATAGTGGATCGCAAGTGTTTGTGTTACACTTTTATCAGCAATTTTGCTAGCTATTTAATTTTGCTGCTTTATTTTTCAGATTATGCAAACAATACTGGAAAAATATATCCACAGTTAGTCATGTAATTCAGTCATCAAAATACAGTAAAACCGTAGTTAGTACAGAGAACCTAGTTTGGGAAACCCCATTTTGAGAATACATGTGTGGTATGGGGAGAGGCAGGGAGGGCTGGGACATTTTAGCCTCAAGATGAGTAGGCTTAGGGGCACAAAATGAAATAGAGGAAATTCTGTTTAAACACAGTAAGAAGTTTTCCGCTGTGAGTTATCAAACATTGAAACAGGTTGACCAGAGGGGCTGCGGAGTCTCTTAGCTGTGGTGATAACTGAGAACTCAGTGTGGTCCTAGGGAACCTGTTGTGGTTGACCCTGGTTTGAGCAGAGGGTTTGGACTAGTCAGTCTCTGGATTCTCTAACTTCACCCATCCCCTGATTCTGTGATGCAGAGGAGGGCTTAGAAGTGTGAGTATCTGTGACTATAATGCCATGGCAAAAGGGCTACTTCATTCTTTGCATATACAAAAAAGAGACCATGAAGTAGAAAAACAGATAAAGTCTTGACATCGACTTACACAGCACTGCAAGACTGTCATTAATACATCGTCTTGAGTTCTGGTAGGGTGAGGTGTTTTCCTGATATGCTTAAAGTGATAATGGTGATTATCTTCTGTAGAGGGGATCTTTAATGGCAGGTGAGGTTAACAGGGTCATGGGGGAGAGGAGGCAAGGCTCACCTGACTCCTCCACTGTAGGATTTAATCAAGTGTGAAGTAAAAGAACCTACCTGTTCTTGAGATCAGTGGACACAGGTGACTGTGGACTCTCCTGTCCTTTGCTTTCAGCTGAAGTATAATCTTTTTCTGCAGACATTACTAGACTGAGGAAACTATTTGGGATAAATATTTGGATGATGTAATATTGTGTAGTATTTTACTTCTGAGGCTGAAACACTTGGGTAGTTGGACCAGATGAACTCGTACCATTTTTTTTCTCTTCCCCTTCCATCCCCTCTTTAGATACAAGCTGAAGATAAGTGGTAGACCTAAAAGATGGGTGAACCCTACAGTGAAATATGAAGAGATGAGCAAAAATGTTTGGTTGTTCAGATACGTATTTCTTATTTTCTTATTTACCATCCTATGTCCTCCCCGTCCTCCCCCCCCACCAAATCAAAATATGTGGAATGGAATTCCACTGTTTGGACTAATGGTAGCCAATAGTGAATTGGCTATATTTTGACTACATATTAACTATGTAATTCTCATATTTTATATGAGAATTAATAAATTTGGTTGTAAGATTCAAAAAGAAAGATTAAAAATCTGTTCACTTTTTTTGTGAATTTTGCACATAGTGGGCATATAAATCAGTTTTTTAAGGCAGTAATCCCTCTTCCCCAGTGTCTAATATTTAAACCAGCTGGGGTTTCCTCTTTTAAGGGAAGGCTTTGTACTTCATTGTACAACTTCTACACATGTAAAAATGTTGTAAGACTGATCTGTTTAAGGAAACAAGCTAGTGTGACATAGTCTGTGTCAGTGCTGTTCCTTCTTCTTTCCACTCTTTTCCAATAACTTCTGAACTTATCAGGCAACTTGTACTAAATTTGATAGAAGAGTAACAACCTTAACATGTGTGTTAAATTAAAATATGTGGTCAAGTAACAAAAAGACGGGCTACAATGAGGGAAGGCTGCAGTGTAAGCTCTTATGAGACAGCAGAGAATTCAAAGATTTCTTAGATTGTGTTGTTTATGTTGGCACACATTTCTTCTGGTGGCCTAATTGGTTTGTATATTTGACTCTAAGGCATCAGAATGGTGCCAGCTCTGGAACTGTGTGTTGTAATAGCATTATCAGAGGTCTCCATAACATGGAGATTGTTTGAACTTTTTCAGTCCATTTATTGTAATGAAATTTTTATTGGCTTGTTTGATGCTTGTGAAACTCTCTTCCTCTCTCATCTTACCATTTCCTTACAGTGGTTATTCTAAACCTAACATATGAGTTTTTTGAGGGATTTTTCATTTTTAAATTCTAGAAAGTGTCAAGAAGTTGTTTTTTAGCTGCTTTTTATTGTAAAGATGAAAGCTTTTCCCTATCATTCTTCACTTAGTCTCTTTAATACTACTACTACTGCTAAAATAATCAGTTTACTACTGCTAAAACTGTCAGTTGAGCATTCAGGAGTCTTTAGCTAGTACATAAATTGTGTAAGAACAACTTTTTTGTATTTTAAAATTGTGGGGTGAAATCAATTAGTGGTATGTCGTTTGCAGTGTGATGTAGGAAAGACTTGTGGAATTTGGTTGTTTTCAGTGGTAGTCATCGAGATGGCAAAGCCAGAAGGAAAACTTGTTGAAAAAGTAGTGTTTTGGAAAGCCTAGTTCTTGAGTAGTGCAGTCTCCTTTAGGTATTGCTAAAGAGTGGAAAACACCAAACAAGAGCTTTCATGTACTACGGTGTCCACAATTTGTAGGTGGTATTACTGTCCACGATGGTTGGGAGAAGGTATTATGCCCATAGCTTGGTGTAGAATTGTAGCATAGTTTAGGTTGGAAGGGACCTTCAAAGGTCATATAGGCCAAACCCCTGCAACGAGCAGGGACATTTTCAGCTAGATAAGGTTGTGTAGGTGCATCTGTTCCAGACAGATGATATACATGAGCTTGAGGAAGGGGGTTGAAGACATAAATCATAACATATTACAGGAAATAACAGACTTAATGGTTATTTACATGAAGTCACATGCCAAGGACTATGTATGTTTAAGTTATGAAATCATTTATGATTAATGTTTTAATTATTCGTCTGTGACCTAAATTCTGCCATGTTTCAAATTTAATTAGATTTGAGATACAGGAGTAAAAAACAAACTCCAGGCCCTTCCCTTCCCCAGGTTGCTTACAACCTCCACAGTGCTTCCTCAGTTGGGAGTTTTGCCAGACACTGAAGACCTGTAATGCTTCTGAGGCTGCTTCTTGCACAGATGAGCAGGTAGCTTCATGAGCTGGGCAGAAATGAAAGGTCACAGAAACTTAAAGGTAGTGTTGTCTGGGAGACGATAGGTAGCACAGCTCCTGTTCAGAGCTGGGGAGAAACAGCCTCATGTAGGTAGAGCATGTCTCACCTCCAGTACAATCCCCAAGTGAATGAGCTTGCAGTGGTGGAGGGGGGTGGGGGGAAGTGTTAGTTCACACAAGTATTACATGTTGTGTATTTTTTTTTTTCCATAAACGGTAAAAACTGTGTATGTTGCAAAGACAGCACTATGATAGTCATTATACAGGGTAAGATTTTCAGAAACTTTTGAGAGTCTCTGCTGAACTGCCATTTTTCAGGAATGATTTAAACATTTAGGTACCCAAGTCTCATTGTAACTCCAGAAGACTTCCAGTTTCTTATTTTGAAAACACTTGTCCAAGTTATGTAGGTGTCTTTTTTAAAACATTTTCGTTGTACTCAATTTCATTTGGTGTAGAACGTAGGGGAGGAGCATGCACTTAAATACTCTGAGCACATGCAAAACAATTATCAGTCTAAGGGCAGAAAGGTGTTTACTGGGGTGAGTGGAGATCAGGTGGAGGCCACCAGTGACACTCAGGGGTGACCAGTTTCCAGTTTCTAATTTATTTGCATCAGGCATAGAGTGGTTAGGTAAGCACAACTTGTCCATCTGTAACTCATTTCAAGCTTCAGTGTGCAGTTAAGTGGCTCCATAAACCTTAGTGATTTCCACATGTAGGCTTTGATATGCAAGTGTTGCTGTTAAGCATAAAAGAAAATACAGGGTGCGTTTCAGCTGTTGGTTCCTTTGCTACACCATGGTGCTAGTAAAAATTCAAGACAACATGCAGATTGCAAGATTATAGAGGTGACAGTGGTGTTCTTGGCTGCTCAGATCTAGAAGGATGAGTGCCTCTGAGAATTGTCATGTGCTGTGGATTTGTCCTAAGTCTTGCTCTCCAACGCAAAGCCTTACTAACTACACCTGTGCATTCTGCTTGTCCCCATCCCTTCTGGAAAAGCAGTGGGATGATGTTGGAGTGCTGATGATCATGTGGCTTGTGGGGTGAATCTGTGTGCTGTATCTGATGTGTTTCTGTTGTTTGAAGGCAATTCTGTCTGAATTTGTACATTTTTCTGGTGCAGTCAGTTTTCACAAAGGACATGCAACTATGTTTTAAATTGAACACATTTAATTTTTAACAAGGCCACTTGAAATTTTTTCACAATGAGAACAATCAGCCATTGCAATAATCTCCCCAGGGAAGTTGTGCATTCCCCAACATTGGGCATTTTTAAGTTTCAGTTGAACAGGGTGCTGGGATCTTTATTCTAGGTTGTGCTTTGACTAGAAAGTTTCTAGAAAGGTTGGACCAGATGATCCTTGAGGTCCCTTCCATCCTGGTGCTCTGTGATTTGCTTTTCACAAGTAAAAACAGTAAAACTTCCAAAATCTCCATTGCTCTTTTAGGGCATTATTGCTAAAAGTTTGTTTGTTTGTGTGTTGTTTTTTTTTTTTTTGGGGGGGGGGGTCATGTCATGTTTGTTTTGGTATCTTCTTTTCTTTTTTTTTTTAAATCCTGAGTTATGAAAATGTAGCACTTTAAAATCTGATGAATATGAGTTAGTGTGAAGCAAAACAGTATCCTATGTTCAAATGGTAGCAGCAATGAGTGCCGACAGTCTTGAATCATGTGGTTACTGCTATGAAGGTATTTCAGAAACTGAAATGAGAACCTTTTCTAACACTTCCATCTGCATACCTGTAATTCACATCATCCTTAAAAAGGACTTTGCCATACGCTTGCAAAGCGCAGATTGAAAGCATACATATCAAATGTCATGCTGCGCTTTGGGCTGGAAGTGGCTGAGGTGTGGGGAAGGTTGCTGTGTTTTCAGAGAGGTGTAGCATGCGCTTTTCCCATGCAAGAAGAGGCAAGTGTAGAACTTTAATTGGTATGTCGTATGTACTCGTGTTTATTCATGGGAATTTTTGTGTGCGTTTGTGTTTTTGTGTATGGTTTGTGTATTTTTGGGTTTTTTTTTCCCACCTCCCTGACAACTTGAATTTGAATATTATCTACTAGAAATTTCACAGGATTCTGGTAAACAGTTAATAATTATTTTTAGGTGATTTCCAGTCTTTAATCTCATTGACTCACTGGTTCAAGATACTTTGTAATGGTATTTTTATTATTTTTTTTTCTTTAAATGAGAGAAACCAGGAGTAGTTACATGTAGCTACCATGTACTTACCTGAATCACTAAATAACATCAATGTCATTTATTTAAATGATGAGAGTGAAAACTGAAGTGGTGTCATTCTTGAGGGTGGATATACACAGCATGTACAGAACTCTTGAGCCTGGTTAACAAGGGGCATAAAAGTGTTGAAATAAAACCTGGATTTGCAGTGTGATAGTTCTGAAGCATTGAATGAGCTTGCTAGGCCAACTGGTTTGTTGCAGCTTAGAGTAGAAACTAAACCCCTTCCCTCCACCTAGAAGGGAAGCATAAATAGGGAATAATGACTTAAAATATGCTTTTGTCTTCAGTACTGACTTACAATGACTTAAAATACGATTTTGTCTTCTGTACTAACTTAAAATAACTTAAAATTCTGAAAATAAAGGGTTTTTTAAACCTTTTTATGCAGGAAAACTACATTTTGTGTCATGTTATAGTTTTTTTTTGGCAATTGACTTACAGTCTTATGAACGTGTAAGTGACTGAATAATATGAAAGCATTTGACGAAAGTGAATTGTGTGTTCTGTGGTCAGCAGAAACTTACTGCCTGGTGTTGCATGATTTTATTCTGTAAGGCTAGTTACAGCTCAAAGAGTAATGTATTTCTGTATCTTTTGTGAAACTGTTATGAAAATAGAGTTGTCATCGTGAAACTTACAGTTTCGACAGTAAGAATGGCCCTTCAATCTCTGAAGGCGGCTTGATTCTCCATACAAGTTGAAACCATAAACATTTTATGGAACAAGATGAATTGCTGGGGTGCAAACATAAATTTTACAAAGAAAAAAAAAAGGAAAAAAAAGGAGTGAATGTCTGCATCATTGAATTTCTCGAATTCCTGCAGGGAAGAAGAGCCATATGGTAGCTTCTGATGCATTGAAGAATATGGACTGCAGGTGACTTGGACCAAATCCTGCAGACATCCTGTGTGCAGGAATATGAATTTGTTTTAGTAAAACAGAACTTTATCTTCGTCTTGCATTGTCCAGGTTGCTGAAGAATTTTACTTAAAGTACCAGATAAAGTATTTCTATGTATTTAATCATTGTGGAAAGAGGGTGGTTTCTAGGACCACGGATCCAAACTGCAATCTTTAATTTTCTTTTTCGAATAGAAGAGGAGCATGGAGGGAGAAGACTATTTTTGTATTATTTGAGAATGAAAACAAAGGAGGCTACCATCCTGTTACTTTTTCAGTCAAGTGTCACTCATCCTAATGTAATCATCAACTCAGAATGATTACTTACACTTCTTAACAAAAGTGGATGAAAGAGCCTTGCAAATAAGTTAAAGACCACAAAAAAAAAAAAAAACACAACCCAGCAAACTCATAAGCTCATAACTTGAATTAGTTGTTTCTTTAAATTACTTTGTTTTAGTCATTTTGCCATAGGTATCAAAGCAACTAGCTATTATAATTTCTTTGTAAGGATTTCATGCATTTTATTTCACTCAGCAAATCAAAGGCTAGGTCGAAACAGAAGGTGTGTTGTTTTAAAGATATGCTAAACATACCTGTACGGAGTCAGCTTAGGTATTGTGGGTACCAGCAGCGGTGCAGATGTAGTGACACTGGATTTGCATACGGCAGCAACATAATTACATACTGTGCATTCTTGGAAAATGTTTATCTTGATTTATCTTCTCTATAGTTTGGAGAAGAGGAGATTGAGGGGTGACCTTATTAGTGTATATAAATATATAAAGGGGGAGTGTCACGAGGATGGAGCCAGGCTCTTCTCAGTGGCAAACAATGAAAGGACAAGGGGTAATGGGTACAAATTGGAGCACAAGAGGTTCCACTTAAACCTGAGAAGAAACTTCTTCTCAGTGGTGACGGAACACTGGAACAGGCTGCCCAGGGAGGTTGTGGAATCTCCTTCTTTGGAGACATTCAAGACCCGCCTGGACACGTTCCTGTGTAACCTTATCTAGGTGTTCCTGCTCCGGCAGGGGGATTGGACTAGATGATCTTTTGAGGTCCCTTCCAATCTCTAACCTACTGTGATACTGTGATACTGTGATTGCTAAAGCTTTTTTCTAACTTTGGAGTTTCATCTCTCCTAGCGATACTGCGACTCACTACACTTACAGCTTTCTCATGGTGTTTGAAATGATCCTACTTCTTAGCTGCCAATAAGTTTTAATGATGCGTGCTGCTCTTACTGATTTACATTCAGCTTTGTTTCACTTTAAATGGAGACATCCATTTTGGGTTCTTTGCAAGAGAGTACATTACTAGGTCTTTGATACCTATACATTCTGGGAATGGGGAAAAATCCCTATGGTTGGGTTCCTGCAATGGCTGTAAATGGCTGTGCATCTCCATGTAAGTAGTGTACCAACGAGTATGTCTGTGTGTTAAGAGGATATTTGGTTTAGACTTCATGTTACATGAAGGAACATACAGAAACATTCATTATGGCATCACAAGCAGCAGCATAGGAAAGCATTACTCTGCCATATACTGAGAAACAGTGTTTTGGGTTAGTCTTGTGCATAACTTTATCCATGTGACTGATACCTACCTAATCTTGCTATCATTCATGAAGATTTCCCCATCATGAAGATGAGGTTGTTCTGTGTATCTTCCTGTAAGCACATCTAGTCAGGTGATCAAAATGCAGCTTAAATGAGTAGAGTACCTAGCCCACTCATGTAAGCATGGTTGTTGGAATCTGTAAAGCTGCTTCTACCAAAAAAAAAAAAAAAGGTATTTTGGGGGTATTTAGTAGTTTCTTGCATCTTTTTGTACTGTCTTTGTTTTAGTATAATTTTGAGAAGAAAAAAAAGCAAACAAACAAGGCTTAGTTTTAACCAAACTTGAAAGACCTGCTTTAAAGCTACATGCAGTGACTGATTTTCTTTTGAAGAGTTAGGAATTTGTTTACAGAATCTCACTACTATTTGTAACTAACTTCTTTGCAATATTTTCTTTCAACTTTGGAAATTCATTAACTGTAAACCTTGTGTAAATATCTTCAGTCTTTGAATTGCTGTTTTATTCAGCAGCCTGGCATATCTGTGAATCTAAATGAAAAAAAAAGTTATTTAGTGAGGAAATAGTTAATAATGAGACAAGGCAAATAGTGTTTCAAGAGACTGTTAGTTTTGCTCAGGAAGTTTTCATTTTCTAGAATTTGTGCTACCTCATTATTTGTAATATTGAAACTACTTATCAATCAAACCAATCACTTACATGAAGAAATGAAACAATGTTTACCATTCTGGGTGGAAAATACTGAGTTAGACTCAGTGAGCCAAATGCTGCTTTGAAGTCACATAGTCAGAACCTGAATTGGATTGAGTGATCATTTTAACAGATTGCAAACAGGATTCTTAATATCCTTTTAGAACAGCTAAATTTAGTGAAAAGATGCAGTTATAAGCATTTTGTGAACTGATCAGGACTGAGATTCTCCAAAGTTCATGGCTAATGCACCTGAAAACTTCATGTCAGCTAGTCAAAAACTATGATGAAGGAATCTGGAGACCAGTTTGTAGAGCTAGTCTAGGAGCTCTGCTGGTGGCTGGTGTTCTTTCCCAATTTGTGTTGTAGGAGCAGTTTTTCTCTCTTTTTTCAAGGTTGTTTGATTTGGTAGTCACTAAACTTTTTTCTCTGTCATAGTGTCTTCTAGCTTGGGTAATTAAACTTTACCTACTGTAAAGTTCTCTGAATGGCAGGCTAACGATAACCTTTATTTCTTTTGTTGGATGTAGCAATGGCAGCATATTTTTATAGGTTTTAGTTGTCATTTTTCTTAAAGTTTTGGGACCTCTTGGTGTTCGATGTTTAGAGGTTAAGGAGCCTTAAGTTATTCTTGGCTCAGTCTTCAGCTCTGTTTAGGTCTTCATTAGGCTGTTCCATCAATATAAAGCTCACTTTAAATTTACTTCTGGCATCTAGGGATTTTTCAGATATAGAACAATAACACAAAAGCAGCAACGAGAACAAGGTGGCAGAATGCGATACAATCCAGGTATATTATACTTCAGGCAGTGGGTCAGTTCTTGGGCAGTATAATTTAGAGAAGCACTAAATTACCGTGTAGTACTTTCTCCATTATCCATGTAGGTTTAACTGTTGGCAGAAGTAATTTGGCTTCAGTACTTCATTTCATGCTTTTAGTCATACATCAGAGAAAAATGATTTATCATCAAACAACCAAAATAAATATTTACTATTATAGTTTTAACTACAGTGTGTTTTGTGCACGTTAGTGCTATGAAATTTTTCTAGGGAAAATACCAGACAGCTCTGTGTCCTCCAGCGTTCTCCTGCCCTGCCATGAAAGACCCATTTTTTTAAATACCATTAATGCAAAAAGACAGCTGATAAATTGTAAGTTAACTTTGGTTTTAAATTGGTCATTAAGGCAGAAGTTCCAATAATACTGCAAACTCAAGTAGTTTCCATAAAAAGATAGGAATGTGTATTTTCTTGTTTTATAAAGCATGTTTATTTTTGTTACAAAGCTGTCCCTGTGCTAAGCAACAAGGTAATATGTCTTTTAATAAAAAATTTTGAACTGACTATTTGCAAGTCACATACAGTTTTTTATCTACTGCTTCTGTCTTAGGAACATCTTTCAGAAGTTGCAGTGTGTTCTCTTTGAATATAAAGCAGTTTGTTATCACGAGAAATACTTTAGAGTATATCAGCAAGTTGTTACATCGAAAGACTTCAAGAGGCAATACATTAGGCAAAAAGCAGTGGCGATACCTGTGGAGCTCACCATGCGTGCCCTTAAGCAAAAGATAGTAATTAGTGGCTTGTATTCCCATGCAAACTAGCCCAAGTGTTGATGTTTATGAATTGCAAAGATCACTGCGATACCAACTCAAGCTCCAAGCTGCTGGAGTTGTTTATACCCATTCAATTTTTAATGTACCTATAAGATGTTTTGATGAGGGTATTTAGTTCTAAGGGATTTGCATGCCATAATCATACCTCCAGTGATTTCAAAACAAAAGTAAGGGTAGTTCTTCAAAATACTCTAAGTGTGCTAACTTCCACTTCAGTATTAATAGGTAGCAGTGAGAACATCTCTGAAAATATCTTAATATTTTGTTGGCTGAATGGAATTCGGTTGCTTCTGTTGTACTTCTGGGATGATGGTCATTAAAAGTAGTGAAGTATCTGCTGTTAGGTAGCCTGCAGAGTGAGAAGTTACCCACAGCTCGTGAATACCTGCTTTGCTAATTAGTTTATACACATTCAGCTCATGCCATTTGCACTTCAGTCAAAAGAAATTATTTGACTAGAATTGACTTTCCTCAGCATTTTGGTACAGTGGGCAGTGGTGCAGTGATTCCAAAATCTGAAGTTGTAAGAACTATGTGATTTAAATAAATTTTAAATAAAATAATTGATAATTGAAATAAATTTAAATAATAATTGCAAGTTTTCACACAGTAGAATAATTTTTGGTTCATTTATGCCATGTATGCTTTAGAGCACATGCGTGCAGACTCCTGACAGTTTAACTGTTTTGTTATTGCAGAAGTCTTAGTGTTTCATTGCATGTACCTGTAAATAAGGCAAAACGCATGAAAAGTACAGCAAAAATATGGTAAAAGCCCTATCTGTTCAGAGCCTCTCCTTGCCAAAGGCTTGCTGACTAGTGGGGTTGTGGTGAGCTGGAGGGTGACCTTGTATAAGCTGATCTGGGGGACAAGGAGTAAAATTTTATTACTTTTTTTAACTCAGAGATGTTAATATGAAATCTTACTATGGAAGTTCCTTACATTACTCAGTTTGATTTGTGTATAGGGGAAAATAACCCAACAAAACGAAACTCAAACACATTTCCTCTTGGGGGTAGGAGTAAACACGTAACCCAGTTCTTTTTGTTCATTTCAGTGAATTGAAATAAGGTATTAGGAAAAAATGAGATCATGTGAGTATATGAACCATATTTAAACCAATTTAAATCTGAACTATCTCCAATGAATTATAAGAGAGGGAGGAGTTCGTTAGTCAAAATGTCAAAATGAATAATTATGCTGTGGCAGGACCAAGGAGATATGGTTAATTCCTGAGCAGCAGAACAGGTCTTTAAGAATGGTGGTAAGACTGTCCCCAATATAAATATAGCTAATACTGTTTCAGTATAATTACATTAGTTGTCATGGCACTGTTGAGGAGATTACATCGCACTGTTGCTTGCATGGGACAGTGCTGGCATCATCAATGTAAATGTAAAGCTGTGTCATGTTTTGAACATCTAAATTAATCATGTGTTACATATTATATAATATATAATATGCCTTGTGTGCCCAGTCCTGAGAGCTCGCATGTGAGCAGGTGCAGCATTTTCTCGAGGGAGGCTGGCAGAAGCAGGCCCAGTATAAGTTTTAAAATACAGCTCCTGTAATCAAAGACTTGAGCACTTTGACTACGAACAGCACCATTTCAGCCATGTGCCTTTCTGGAAAAACAGATTCTTCTTACAGTATTTTAAGCCAACTGGCATTTAGCTTATGCTCTGCTGTGTAGCAGATAAGAATTTTTTTAAATCACAGGGGATGCTGTATCATGTGTTGCTAGCCTCCATCACAGGTTTTCAGTAGATCTCCTCCTCTAGTAGTTTTGGCAAAGCTTAAATTCTGATCCATTACTATGAAAAGCGTTTATTTCAGGTTAAATATTTCTTGAATGAGCATGTGGGTAGGAGCTTTCCCATTGGACTTTCCTCTGCTACATACCTGCTTCTAGTATCTGGCTCTTCAGGTAAAATGAAGTTGCTCTTGTACTCTAAACAAATGTGCAGAATTCACATTTTAGTTTTTTGGGGGCCTTATTCTCTGTTTTCAAATACAACTATTTATTTTCTGAACTCTTGAACATAGGGCAGCAGAGTGATTTTATTCTGTCAAATGCAGTCCTGGTGTAACACCTTATATTTCTTAAAAAAAAAGAAAAAGATGCTTCCAAGGAGCAAGGGATGGGACAAGAGGAAGTGTCCTCAAGCTGCACCAGGGGAGGTTTAGGTGGAGATGAGGAGCAGTTCCTTCCCCAAAGTGTGCTCAGGCATTGGAACAGGCTGCCCCAGGGCAGTGCTGGAGTCACCATCCCTGGAAGCATTCACACACTGTGTGGACGAGGCCCTCAGTGACATGGGTTAGTGCTGGCCTTGGCAGTGCTGGGGGAACAGTTGGACTGGATGAGCTGACAGGTCTTTTCCAACCTGGTTGATTCTATTTTATGATTCTATGATTTATTAATAGTAGGTGCTGCTGGAAATCCCATAGTTCGCTAGATTTGTTAAAAGCAAACCATCTCTGTAGCCAGAAATAGTTCTGTTTATAGCAAAGATAATACAGGAAATTATTTGAAATACACTAACAAAATAATTGTCTTATTTAGTTCGGTTGGATTGGTGGTATAGAATCTCATTAACCTTTAAGCAAAAATAAATAAAATCTACAAGTAGTAAGGAGGTGCTATGTTTTACAGATGCAAAGTATAAATTGCACGAATGTATCTGATGCACTGAATAGCTTGAACAGCAGTTGTGCTTGTCGTTGTTCTGCAAGAAAATGATACTTCACAACAGTGAAACGTGAAGAAATGCCCTTGGTGTGAAGTCCCACCCAAGCCCGATAAACTGGGATTTTTTTTCTTCTGCAAGAGGTGAGCAGTTACTGCACAGTGTTACTACTTCTGTGATAGCTGATTCATCCCTTTGCTATGCAAATTGTAAGTATACAAGGATTCAGTACTTTTATTTAAGAAATATGCCTGCAGGCTGTATTGGTAGGCTTTAGGGAGATATCTGGTTTGGTGTGAAATAAATAGTTGTTAAAAGATCACATGAATTTATGTCTTAGAAGATGAAAAGTGACGCTGTGAGCATTTTGAGAACACCCTCCTGTACCCAGCACGTGAGCTTACCACTTGGTTTTGGTTTTTCAAAGAAACCTCACCAACATCGTGGAAAATCAGAGCTGCAGGCCGGGGAGGGGAGGGGGACAGCAGCAGTGTGTTGCCTTAAAACCGCAGGAATTAGGACTTGTATTTCAGACACCTCCAGTCCTAACCTCTGGGGTCTGACCCTTGGAGTAAATGCTTGCTAGTCCTGGTTGAGGGACTTGTTGATTTTTCTTAAGCTTCTGTCTTCAGACCATTTTGAGTTCTCAGCTTATGATGACTGGATTTAAATGCCGTAATTCAGGTTTGTGTGCTAGTTGTAGGCATCAAGTTTGCATATTTTGAATGAAACGGCAGGAAAAAAAACCAACACATGAAAGCATTTGAATGAGAGGAAGCTTTGGTACTTGAAGTTTTGAAGTTTTGTCTTGCTAAAGAAAACAAAACATTTACTTAAAAGCTATTTGCTATTAGGTTAAGCCCAGACCCTTTTTGTTCTGTTAACTGTCAAAAATATTAATCAACTCCTTATATCAGTATGAAATTCACTCTGTGTACATTGCCCTTCTCTCATACAGCAGCATCATTCTTTCTGCAGTGGTTTATTTTCTGCTGCAGAGGAGCAACGTGTTTTGGAAACATTTATTCCTCTTCTATGAATAACTTTGTCTTCATTTATGTAACTGTGATGAGGACTTTTATGCCTTAATGATATAAACTAAATAAATTAACTTGCTCGTTACCTTTCAGTAGACACTTTAGATGACTACTACTTCTGACTTCAAAGCGTAAATCAGCCCAGAAGTTTAAATGCTTGAATTTGTGTTTCTTCTGCATACTCGGGTAATATCCACTGAAATTAATAGTCCTGATGCTTGCTTGTGTGAGAAAGTTGTTATACTGATTTAAATAGAGCTGATGGAAATAAGTTGCAGCTCTGTAGGTAAGGTGACAGCAGCTGTCCTCATCTGCATCCTTTTCTCTTCTTTTCATACCTCTCCAAAATGTGCTCCCTCATCTAAACTTGTAATTTTAAATTCTGTCTTGTTGCTTTCATTGAGTGATTAGTAAAGATAAATCTTAGCTTTTGTAGCATTAATATTAGAATCACAGAATAGTTAGGGTTGGAAAGGACCTTAAGATCATAAAGTTCCAACCCGCCTGCCGTGGGCAGGGACACCTCACACTAAACCATCTCACCCAAGGCTTCGTCCAACCAGGCCTTGGAACACTGCCAGGGAAGGAGCATTCACAACCTCCCTGGGCAACCCATTCCATCAGCTTTTATCTGTCATATTTCTCTCCTGACTAAATACTGTTTTTGTTTCACTCTGTCACACTTTGTGTGAAAGAACTAGTCTGCCTAGAACTTGGTTCAAGGTTTCCAGTGAAGAAAAATGGTTAAAACTTTGATTTTTATGTTTTTTGTCTTTCCTGATGGTCACTGCACACCCATCCAAATGGTGTGGAGGTATGTGCAGGGACCCGTTTCTGGTGCTGGTAGTGGTGTGCGATGCCAAAGACATCACTTTTCAGGTAGCCTGAGCAATGATCTTGCATCAGTTAAAAACCCCTGTTGTAATACCCATCAGGTGTATGTGTTGTAGCTTCAAGGAGAATATTGCATGTGGGCACAAGATGTGTGACAGGTAGATATGTGTCTGATTTTGATTTGACTTGCCTTTTTCCCCAGGAATTTGTAACTGTTTTGTTTTTGTCACATTTCATCTGGAAGCAGACAAATGAAGAAGATTGTGGGAAGTGTATGGAAGAGTCCTCCTAGGCCTGTTTTCATTATGTTTCAAAACCCTTTGGACAGGGTGGCATATGGAGGAGTCCTCCTAGGCCTGTTTTCATTATGTTTCAAAACCCTTTGGACAGACTTCTGAAAAGCAAGATGTCTGGTGGGCTCTGGGATAGGGAAGATCAAGGTGCCTGACTGCCCTCTGTGGATGTAATGGCCACCGCCTTCGATCCGGTGGAAAATTACATCATCTAGTTCTTCTACAGAAGTTCATGTAAAGTCATGAGCTGGTCAGATGCAGCACTTAACAGCTTCTATTAAAAAGAAAAAAAAATAATAAATTGGAATGGAAACCCGTCACCAAACAATATGAAGTAAACTTAACCTGTGTATCCTGGCCAGTCAGGATGTGCTTTACTGATCTGACTGTACATCTGAGAGTGCTGATACTTTCTGCCATTGCTTTTTTTTAGTTACAGATTTTTCAGTAGCACTTAAGTACTTAATTCACATGCTTGCCAGAAGATTTTACCTGTTCTGAGAGAGTACATAGATAACTGCTGAAACTGAAGTTAGTAGGACATTTGGGGTCTTTTTTGTTTCTGTATTTGACAAAATTGTTACACTTCATTTATTTATTCTAGTTTCCTTAGGTAGTGATTTCCTCCTGCATGTAAGTAATGCTATTAGCCGCGATGGTGCTTTGAACTGTCATTTCATACCACTTGAAGTTAATTACTAGAAAACTGGGGTTTTCTTTTTCATATTAACCAGTTTCATATAAAGTGTATCTCTTTACTGAGGATGTCACTGTGAGGTAGGAATAACTGCAGTAAATTGAAGAACAGAGCAATTCAGCCTTTGATCATGTGAAAATGTAAGCATGTTTTGAACTTCCCACTTGAGCATTCCCACTGGTTGTACAGGGCTTATGCTGCTGTATTTCAAGGTTCGTGGCTTGGTAGAGATTTGAGAAGTCCTTAGCAGGCTCAACATTAAACCCCAGATATCAAGTCAGGGTGCTTTAAGTCTTTGCTCAGACTGCTTAGTAGGCACAGAATGAGGGAAATAATGTGTTTTTAGCTTTTAAATGCAAAGAAACCTTACATTGAAAGGACTTCTAGTAAATTTTAAGGTTTCTGTTCTTGCAGTGTTTGCACTGAATGATGAGGAATGTTGTGATTTTGTTTTTTCTTTCAGATTAGAAAAGAACCTATTCCATTTACTTTATATTGTTGCAGTTTAAAGCATCAGATGGTATATTTTATTCTGCTGTTCTTAGTAGTTTCGCCAAAGTGGTGAGAAAAACAGACCTCTTACGCTGTAGTATTCTGAGTAGAACAACAAATATACCAGCATTGCTATAGCAGGAGGTTGCTTTCAGAATAATTGCAGGGAATGATCTGATTTTTGTGATTTAATAACTTGCTATCTGCAAAGCCATACAGATTTGTATGACCCTGTACCGCTGAGACCTCAGATGAAGATAGGTCAACGGAGCGGTCTGCCTTAGTCGATGAGGAATGGGTTAAAGACCAGTTGAGCAATCTGGACATCCATAAATCCATGGGTCCAGATGGGATGCACCCGCGGGTGCTGAGGGAACTGGTGGAGGTCATTGCTAGACCGCTCTCCATCATCTTTACCAAGTCTTGGGAAACGGGAGAGGTGCCTGAGGACTGGAGGAAAGCAAATGTCACTCCTGTCTTCAGAAAGGGCAAGAAGGAGGACCCGGGTAACTATAGACCGGTTAGCCTCACCTCCATTCCTGGGAAAGTGATGGAACACCTTATCCTTGGTGCCATCTTAAGGCATATCAAGGATAAGAGGGTTATGAGGGGCAGTCAACATGGCTTCACCAAGGGGAAGTCATGCTTGACCAATCTCGTAGCCTTTTATGAGGAAATAACACGGTGGATGGATGATGGCAGAGCGGTGGATGTGGTCTACCTTGACTTCAGCAAAGCGTTTGACACGGTCTCCCACAGCATCCTTGCGGCTAAATTGAGGAAGTGTGGTCTGGATGATCGGGTAGTGAGGTGGACTGTGAACTGGCTGAAGAAGAGAAGCCAGAGAGTTGTAGTCTATGGGACGGAGTCTAGTTGGAGACCTGTATCTAGTGGAGTGCCTCAAGGGTCGGTACTGGGACCAGTATTATTTAATATATTCATCAATGATTTAGATGAGGGAATTGAGTGTACTATCAGCAAGTTTGCTGATGACACTAAGCTGGGAGGAGTGGCTGACACACCAGAAGGCTGTGCTGCCATTCAGCAAGACCTGGACAGGCTGGAGAGTTGGGCGGGGAATAACTTGATGAAATATAACAAGGGAAAGTGTAGAGTCCTGCATCTGGGCAGGAACAACCCCAGGTTCCAGTATAGGTTGGGGAACGACCTGTTAGAGAGCAGTGTAGGGGAGAGGGACCTGGGGGTCCTGGTGGACGACAGGGTGACCATGAGCCGACAGTGTGCCCTTGTGGCCAAGAAGGCCAATGGCATCCTGGGGTGTATTAGAAGGGGGGTGGTTAGTAGGTCGAGAGAGGTCCTCCTTCCCCTCTACTCGGCCCTGGTGAGACCTCATCTGGAATATTGTGTCCAGTTCTGGGCCCCTCAGTTCAAGAAGGACAGGGACCTGCTGGAGAGAGTCCAGCGCAGGGCAACTAAGATGATTAAGGGAGTGGAGCATCTCCCTTATGAGGAAAGACTGAGGGAGCTGGGTCTCTATAGTTTGGAGAAGAGGAGACTGAGGGGTGACCTTATTAGTGTATATAAATATATAAAGGGGGAGTGTCACGAGGATGGAGCCAGGCTCTTCTCAGTGGCAAACAATGAAAGGACAAGGGGAAATGGGTACAAATTGGAACACAAGAGGTTCCACTTAAACCTGAGAAGAAACTTCTTCTCAGTGAGGGTGACGGAACACTGGAACAGGCTGCCCAGGGAGGTTGTGGAATCTCCTTCTTTGGAGACATTCAAAACCCGCCTGGACACGTTCCTGTGTAACCTTATCCAGGTGTTCCTGCTCCGGCAGGGGGATTGGACTAAATGATCTTTTAAGGTCCCTTCCAATCTCTAACATACTGTGATACTGTGATACGTTTCTCCCCTGCTATTGGAGGAAATGAAACACAAAACTTGAAATAGTTGGGAGGTTTCTTTGTTTGGTGATTTGTTTTTTTTGGTTGTTGTTATTTGTTAGGGTTTTTATTTTAAGTTAAAGGGAAAATAAGGCTCACAACTCAAGAAGGGAGAACTTCAGAGTGGAAGAACATGGCACCATAGGGTAATTCAGGTTGGAATGGATCTTTGGAGGCCATCTAGTCCAGCCCCTTGTGCAAAACAGAGTTGGCCATGCCTGCGTTACCCATATCCAACAGAGTATGTAATTATGGAATGCTTGAGTATTTCATGATCTTTTTCTTTAGTGTCTGCATTTAATCTGATGCAACAAGGTTGTCATTTTTATTCCTTTACATTATAAAATGTACTTTACAAAAGACTTCGGCTGATTTTTCTCAATATTTGGATTCTGTGTGACCAGAAGGCAGGCTGGTATCTCTAATTGTAGTAGGTATCTTCTTGGACTGTGTTCTGGGATTATATGTAAAATACGTAAGTATTTATATTTTTCCTTAGCACCAGCAATACTTTTTTTTCTCCCTGCAAATATTTGGTATGTTTAATAGTTAATATGGAATACTTACAAGTGTATCTGTTCTGCAAAGAGCTGAAAGAGGTTTGGGGTTTTTTTCCCCCTTCCACTGTCATTTGGAAAGCAAAAAAAAAAGTGGCTACTATAACAGAATTTTATTAATGAATAATTTACACTGGTTCCAGCTGTGACCATGTGATTAGTCCTTCACTAAGCAACAATGGGTATTTTCTTTCTGCTTTTATTTGATTTCCAAGAATTTGTCATCTGTTACATAAACTGCTGCCAGTATGCCCCATGTAAACTGGTATTTTTTATTTCCTTGAAGCATAAGATGAATATGCACTCATATCCTTCTGGAAATACTGTTTTAAATGAATTGGGAATTTTATTGATTATATCTGATTCAGCATGCCAAAATCATAAAACTTAAAATATTTATTGAATGCTCTAGACTGTAGGATGCCTTCTTCCCTGGTAGTGCAAAAGATATTTTTCACTTTTACATTTCTATCTTAATATTTTATTACAGCAATACAATGTGTTATAGAGGTGGACAAGCCTGCAGATTGAAATGTGGATAGTCCAGATTGTTCCTTTCCCTCGACCATATGGTGTAGTTCTAAAAGCCTTTTGTATACTGTCTGTTCAGTTAATTGTAAACTTGGTCTTTAACATACCTTAAAAAATGAGATACATGCAAACTAAAATCAGTATATGCTCTGGTAAGTAAAAGTTTGCTAAAATACATGTAAATTCACAGTCCTGGTCTCTTGGTAGGTTTTCTTTCTGGGTGAATTTGAAAGTCTTTCACTGTTTCTTGGTAACGAATGTGAGTATGTATGTGTGGAGGGACAGGTTTTTACATTTCCTCCTTGGGAAGGGGGTGGAGATTTGAGTATATAATGAACATTTCATAATATTTTTGCTTGGCAGACAGCTCAGCCAGTGGGTGATGTGCAGGAACATCGAAGATTTCTGACAGATGGATGGTAGGACTCCTAATACACCTCCACATATTTCAGCGTCTGATGTTCCCAGTGCTTCTCTGATGCCCGAGAAGCTTGTGCTCACACTTTGGTCTGATGTTGCCCAGTGTGGGGTTTTAGAAAAGCAGAACTGAGCCTTGACATAGAGGGGGTCATTTTTATAGTCATCACAAAATGAAGCATTCATAAGCATCCATTACTTTTTTTTTTTTTTAATACAATGAATTAAAAATTAATTTCTGAAGAGTTTCAGAAGCAGTTTTATTTTCTGTTGTCTCACCATAAGAAGCTATTTGGGAAAAGCAACTGTTTTCCCTGAAAATAAGGTTGATAAATCTAAAGAGGAAAAACCAAAAGTTGTAGGAACCTCACTGAAACTGATTTTCTGTGGGTCCCAGCCTGTTTTAATGCATTGGAGAGTGTTTGCTCATTAGTGGAAGTTTCCATAGTAGGCAAGGCTCACATTATTCATGGGTTTGGAGATCAAAATTCAGTAACATTAAAAAAGGAAAACAAAAACTTTAGTAATCCAGAAGAAGTAAATTACAGTAGTGGGCAGTGAGACTAATGTGCTGTGAGAGGCCTCTCACAATAAAACTTATTGATCCCTACTGTATATCTCAAGTTTTCAAAGGATTTCAGGTATTGCTTCTATCACTACCTGAATGCAAAGGAGTGGGTAACCTTAGGGGATACTGGAAAGGAAAAAATGAATGCAGCTTTTGTTGTCTGCAGAGATTAAATAAAACAACTCTTGACCTTTCCTACACATGCAGAAATTGAGAGAGCTTCAGCAAGTCTGCTCAAAAAGGAAGCAGATAGTAAACAATACCACATCTGTTTCTTCCCAATAGATAATGTGCTCATTGTGAAATAGTGTAATGGTAACTAAACAGCAAAAAGATGACGGAGGACCATAGTTTTCCTTATGCTGCCTTTTTGTTCTCCTACACATATGTGATAAAATATTTTGCTTAGTAGATTCTTCAGAAACTTCACCTTTGTTTGATGAAAATTGAATGATGAAAAATGAATAGAGTGTGTTTGTGTGCTGCAGGAGGAGATACAGCTGCTCGGCTGAAGTATGATTGGGGGGATGCTGTATGTATACACTAACCAGTTTATATGTTGAGACGAGTGGTATCTTCCATTCTGTACTCTTCTGGCTGCAGTATTTGATCAGTGAGAACAAGAAAGTATCTGTAAGCAGAACTTTTGCTTGCAATCCAAGTAGTTCAGAAGCACTGAAATGCAAGAAACCGCATGTAATGCTTGAAGAATCCAGCTGTAATTTTGAGAGCTGAAAGAGAAAACGGTGACTGAACATTTGTTGCAGATTCCGTGATGAGAACAGTTTTCAAAGCCTGCGAGTTGCCACTTGCAGAGAGTATATGAATAAGTACCTATTTTTACTGTACAGTGGCAAATGTAGCTCACTTCGTTAGAGCAAGCAGTACAAACGAGATGTGCTAAAGTGTATGTTTTTTTTTTTTTAAATCCTAATCTAACTTTTCATGTGATTCCAAAATAAGCAAAATAAAAAAAGTCATAGAAAATCATGTAAATTCAACAATTCCCTCCCTTATATCTTTAATCTACTTGTATTTTAATAACTCTAAATTGAGTGGTGTGCATGTCCAGTGGAAACAGTTAATGATACCAGCTTAGTTTGTAAATCAGTGGGTCAGAGACTGCCACTTTATAGGCTACAGTTTTATTATATTTGTGAAAATACACAACTTTTATTTTTGGCTGATTTTGAGGATTGTAGCTTTTTCAGCAAGTCTTTTTGTAAAGAAAAAATTTATCATTTTTAAAAATTAGGCTGGACTTTCATGCTTCTTGGGCTAACTAAAAGCACTGTTGAAGTAGTTTTCGGGGGGGGGCAGTTTGGTTCATAGTGGTACAGCGAGATTTATAGGTGTATGTAAGATGTGTTCAGGGTCTCAACTTGTAGTGCTCACAGAAAACATGGAGAGAAGGTAGCAGCAGGAGTGCAGAAGACCAAAGTTTGAAGCAGTTAGGCTTAGAGAAGTGTATGCAGAGTACGTGTAGAGGAGTGTTGGTAGACAAAGTATTTCTGAGCAGGGGCTGGAGAGGACAGAAAAGGAACAGAAGACTGGGGAGATTGGAAGGAGCATATGGAGTAGAGTTGATCAAAAAATGGATGACTCTTTGGCAACATGTTAAAAGCTGTTCCTTTTTTTTTCTGATGGGAAATTCAGATGTACTAGACAAGTCTAATAAAAATGAAAAGGAACAGTATGAAATGAGCCTTGAGCCTAACTGGGGGAAAAAAATTCATAGGTAAAGAGAAAAACTTTGGATTTGATGTGGTAAGATGGATGAGGAAGAGAGATTGTTTGTAAATGTGTTTGAGACTATTTGTGTGTGGAAGAATTGACAGACAAGGCAGTGAGACCAGAAATTAAACAAGGAGAAAAAGGCAAGGGAGCCATGAAGCTTTGGTTGTGGAACAGCAAATAAAGGACTGTATTGAAGCTGGAGATTTCTTAATGAGAAATGAAGCATGAGGGGGAGAACATCTGAGGTTGTAGACCTGTAGGACGAGAGGTGCGGTGGACACGTCCATACATTGGAAAACAGTTGGAAGAGAGGGGAGTTTGAAAAATTGGACATGTGTGTCTCATCGAGGTAAGTAGTTGATATGCAGTAAGTCTATTCTTTGTAGATTTTATTGCATCATTGATAAAGTTTAAAAAAGAAAAATATGATACAGAACTAAGGTAAGTACAGTAAGAAGTAATTAGAAAAGAAGGTGAAATAATTAGAAAAGGAGGTAAAAGAGCAGGAAATAAAAAAGATGTTAAGAAATGTAAATGAAAAGAGAATATTGGGGATTCAATCATATGAGAAATGGATATGGCTTCAAGAAGTGTGGATTTTCCTCTTCAAGATGGAATTCATCAGTGTACCAGGTGAAGACCAGTATTAATAGAGGATACAAAATACTGTCTCATTTGTATTTGCATTTTTTGGTAAGGGCTCATGCTAATGAAAAAATAACAATGTTGAAACATTTTGAAACAAATTTGAAACGTTTTTTCACATGTGGCTGAACAGCAAGTAAGTTTCTGCTGGTTTGAAGGCAGGAGTATTGTGTATTGTGGAGACTGGAAGTAGGGACATAGGAGTCACTGCTCCTTTCTTCTGTTCCTGGATTTACTGTAAAAGTACTGTCGGAAAATTGTGTAAATCAAAATTTTTAATTCAGGTTTTCTTATCTGTAAAGTAGAGATAACAATACCTGCCTACCTCACAGGAATGTTGTGAGGTTTAATTAATGTTTGTTAAGCTCTTCAGTATTTTTGGGTGAAAGCAGATAAATTAAACCTCATACTAATGGTAAGATACCAGGCAGAAGATAGAGTACAATTTTGGAGGTGGAGGAAGGAGATAGAACACTTCAGTTTTGTTATTAAAAGAGTATTTAAACAAAACGGTTGAAAATATTTGGTTAGAAATTATATAATTATAGGTTTATTTATGAAATCCAAGCATTTTATTACAATTAGCATGTAATTAGAACATGTACATAGAGCTAGTGTTTTGTTTCATCTTAAGATAGTTTAGGACGCCTTTAAAAAGTTGAATAAATCATCAGTATTCCTTTTGTCACCATTTTAAGACGAATTCTTTGTAGTCTACCTACATAGACCAAACCAAGTATTTCTCTGTCATCAAGCATTGTGTCAAGGATTCTGTAAGGGCTGAAGTGCTGTATTTAGAGGTTGTGGATTTTGGAATAACAAGTCGGTAGGTGACAATAATAGTAACAAATACATGAAATTCTGTGTATGTATGAATATGTGATTATAGTATAATTTAAGGAACACAGTAATACGGTCAGGAGAAAATATATGAGAAAATTGTTGAAACAAGCAATTGAGTGAACTAGTGTTGAGCAATAAGTAGTGCTGAGCAATAAAATAAGTGGGGGAATTAGCCTCGCTAAGCCTTGTTTGTGAAGCTTTTTTACTATTCAAATAGGAAATAGTCAAAATGACTTTTCAAGTTACAGTCAAAGGAAATGCTGTGTGTATTCACCACCAAGTTTCTTAGAATTGGCTGTGTCTGGAGATGCAAACTTTGCAAACATAGCGTCAGCAACATCACAGGTGTCATTATAAATGTCAGCAGTATGTAAGTGGTATTTGTAAATAAGCACAAACATGTGAAATGGTCTGTGTTTGTTAGGCAACCATTACGCACCTTCAGTATGCTGAAGCCTGGTGCTTGTTTAAGTAGCTCATGTGAGTTGAATGTACACTAAATATCAAGTGGTGTTGCACAGCTTGAAAAGAAAAAAGCAGACTTTTTTTCTAAGTCATTTTGTTAATTTAATGCCCAAGAAAATGCTTCCAACTCTAGGAAAAATCATTTATGGATCGTTCTTGTCCATACTCATTCAGAGTTTCAATGGGAAGGCAGAGTGCTGCAGCTCTAAAGAGTAACTTGAATCATCTTGCATGAATATTGCCCTCTCCAAGGATATTGGCATGCAAAACAGATTTTGTTCATCTTGGCGCATTTTGAATGCACCTCACAAATGTATTCTTAACCACTTTGAAACGAACAGAGTTTGGATTAGGTTCTCTTCAGCACAAGCAAACTAATGTGTGATCGATGCAGATAGGTGGAAATTAGTCCTTTTCTCAAAGCATTTGTTTGGTCCTCTTTAATTTTGGTACGCTCTCTGTTTTCCACTGTATTTATTTGCTGGAGGCAACTTACTGTTCTCCTCCGCACTCCTTCCCCTCTTTCTTAATTATATTTTAAGTATATCTCTAGTATTCAAATTCAGAGAGTGAAGTGTCTTCAGAGCTATTTCTCCTTTAAATATGGGGCTGAACCAGTTTCATATAGCACCATCAGTTACCTACAGCTTTGTGGAACCAGCCTTTGCTTAAACAGTAATGGGAATATTGTATCTGAAAAGATTCAGGAAGATCTGAATCAGTCTGTAATAAGGTTAGACTCTTGTAAACACCTCTGTTAGATTCTGATCTCATAGAATCATAGAATACTTAGGGTTGGAAAGGACCTTAAGATCATTTAGTTCCAACCCCCCTGCCATGGGCAGGGACAACTCATACTAAACCATGCCACCCAAGGCTTCGTCCAGCCTGGCCTTGAGCACTGCCAGGGATGGAGCATTCACAACTTCCCTGGGCAACCCATTCCAGTGCCTCACCACCCTAACAGTAAAGAATTTCTTCCTTATATCCCATCTAAACTTCCCCTGTTTAAGTTTTAACTCGTTACCCCTTGTCCTGTCACTACAGGCCCTAATGAATAGTCCAGCCCCAGCATCCCTATAGCTACCCTTTGGGTGCTGGAAGACTGCTATGAGGTCTATTTTATTAAAAATGATCTATTTTATGAAAGTGATTTTTGGAAATCTCAACACAAGTAGATAAATGAAGACAGTTTGAGCATTATCTTCATAACCAAAAACCTTGTTTGCCTATTTTTTGAAACCCAGCCAAGTACAGTGATGTAGAGTCATCACTCCAGCACACCAAAAATACAGCATTTTTATTTTCTGCTGTGACTGATGAATAAGGATGGACTTAATTCCCTTGATCATAGAGTACTTTCCAATATGCCATCAATAAAATCCATGCAAATAAAGCAAACTTCTAGAGACTAAATTTTCTTTGCTTGATTTTTTTTTAAACTTCTAAGACTTCATTGCTCAGCAGAGAGTATTTGTTACATTAACAAGAAAGCTGCAGTTCTTAAGTGTAGAAGTTTATGAAAGTAAAAATGGTTCACAATTTTTCTTTTCTCAGCTGGGAGGCAGCACTAAAACTTCTTTAAAACTACCTGTATTAATCTGAATTCTAGTGAAGATGGCAGGAATTAAAAATAGCATTTTTGGTGTTTCCATTTTAAAGTTTTGATTTATGTAAAGGATTCTACTTCACCATAACAGTTTATGTTGCATAGCTTGGTTAACAAGCAATAAGTTTCCCTAGTCCTCAGTTTTGGGTTGGAAGTCTTCATAGAATGATAAAATATAAAATGGCTTGTATTGGAAGGGTTCTTAATGACCATCTAGTTCCAACCCCCTGCAGCAGGCAGGGACACCTTCCACTAGACCAGGTTGCTCAAAGCCCTTGAATGTTTCCAGGGATGGGGCAGCTACAAGTTCTCTGGGCAACCTATGCCAGTGCATCACCACTGTCACAGTAAAGAACTTCTTCCTAATACCTAGTCCTTATATTTTCACAGCAAAAACATTCACAGCTTTCATCTAGAGCAACAGCAGAAGCTTCAAATTTTGCGGACGCACTGGCAAGTCAGCATTATTTCTGTCAAGCATTTGTTAAGACTGTTTTGAAACCTCATGAGTACGAGGTGCGTTTTCTCAGTGTCTTAAGCTCCACAATTGACTATTCTTTGTATATGAAAAAATCATAGTGAAAAATAGCATCAAATATTTTAGCTCTAGCATTTCTTTGAGTCTGGTTGAATGTGGAAGACTCTCCTGAGATAACCACTGCCTTTATTTTAGAGGTATTTCCAAGTTGTCCATGTGCTGTTTTTTTTTAAAGCCTCCAAGAGCTGTTTGTGGCTGCTGTGAACACTTAACTGATGATACTGCCAAAAATTTCCCAGTGGCCAGAATAACTGCACAACCCTGAAATCTTTAGTACGAGTCAGAACAGTCTTTAACTTGCTGGTGAAACTTGTGATCTTTGTGACTTTGAAATGAAGTGGGAATATCAAGCACAGACCTTGCATGCCTGAGGTGTAAACAGTTTCTCATGTTGGCTTGTAATGGTATTTCTGGCATTTCTTCATATCAGCAGCGTCAGTAAGAGATCCTCCTAATAGCCAGATAAACTTTAAATAGTTAGGATCTTCCAATAATGATTTTAAAATAGTTTCTTCAGCTTGAGCTCTGCAATGAAGATGTGTGGTCACTGTAAACTTAATGTTCTTACGTTGTACCAATTTGTAGGAGGAATGAGCTAGGTTATGCAGGTTTTCTGGTTGTTCAAGTTCAAGTATCTGATGAATGACAGTGTCATTTAGTTTTCTTGAACAGGGTGTTCAAGAGAAGGGTTTTCAGATTTTAGGAGGAAAGTCTTATGAGTATGGCCAGTTGAGTTAGGTGTGGTAAACGCTTTTCAGATTCTTCATCTTTGTTTTGTAGATAGGCGGAGAAGTGATTCCCAAGTCACACTAAAGCTGAAATCCTAGTGAGTTTTACTAAAGTTGTTGTGATTTATAATGAAGTAAAATAAAAACCTCCCTGTTTTCAGCTTTCTTTGTTAGAGGCTACAATGCAGATTGTATGCCATAGGCAGATTCTGTTGCTTGCAATAAAAGCAAAGTTCATAAGGCACAGGCTTTCTGATAGTGGTGATTCTAATGGTGCTTTTCTTGTACCAACTGTCTGATAGTCTTCAAGAAAAAAATTTACATCTTGATGTCCTCTGTGTGTGTCCTTGCCTTGCTGTTATCCGTGGCAGTGTTAAAAAGGGTCATGCTGGTCTCATGTCTGTTAGGGTCTCCCCCAGACATGAATATTTATTCTTTATGCAGTATCTGTTTTTAAAACATCAGCTCAGAACCTCAACTTGTTTACAAAATAACCAAAATAACCTTCCAAAACAGATTGCTTTGAGATGCTTGTATATCAGTTTTATTCATGGAAAAAAATGTTTCCTGACTTACCATTTCAATTGACAGATGATAACAGAAATCTTTCATTATCTCGTATCAGTATTTTTCAGCTTTCTGTGATGTGTGTATCCATAGATACTTCCTAGTGGAGGAGGTAGACCCCTTAACTTTCTTACACTTGCGGAGTAAAATAAAATGTATGCATATGGTTTTTTTTCTATTACTTTAAGCAAACCCTTGGAAGTATTTTGCAGCCTCAGCAGAGAACAGAATAGAAACAAATGGCTGAAGACATAACATTTGCTCTTATGTCAGCAGAGATGTTGGGGAACGCTTGCAGTGAGGTGTCAGAAAGCACTTTGGCCATATTCTGAAGCCTTTAATATTGCGAGAGCCTTTTCAGAGGACTTAGTCAAAACTTTATTGGGAAATTATTTATAGGAAACATGATGCTGCATCATTACATCAAATTGGCAGCATCATTAGACTAGATTTATAAATTGATGTGGAAAACATGTCTTCTGTATATTAAGTTGGAAAGAGGATGTAAATATTCTTAAAATCGAAAAATATGTTTAGTACTGTTTAAAGTTCGCATGCTGTGTTTGAGAGCTTTCAAGCAGTTTCTGAAAGAGGTAACATGATACTGACTGGATGGAAGTTAATGAGATGTATTTCTGTTTTCATCGATTCATAGTATGAAGCATTGGTTAAGCTCACTTGGAAAGATGAGAATTGGGCAAGTAGAAGACCAAAAATTACTAGGAATTAGTTCTAGTTTTTAACAGTTAAAACGGAGGACTTGGTGCAGGTAGCTTGGCAACCTTAAAGTTGTTTTATCAATCACAAGAACATCATATCCAAATTGCTCTAGTAATGTAATATCTAAATGTTACTTATACACAAACAAAACTCAGATGAATTATTCTCTTCACTTGGTGAAGGGTTTCAAAGCTTGACAAAATCCTCATGATTATCATTTTAAATTGCTTGTGTTGCAGGTCTTTAGGTGAATAAAATGGCGGATACCTTTGGCATCTCTTTTGAAGGCCATTTTCCATCATGATTTAATTTCATTTTGAAGTAACCTTACTGGCATGTGTTGTGAAGTTCACATATCTGTCCCTCTGTAATACTCCTCTGTGTGGGACTCCTCACAGATTTCACAGTTGAACTCGATTTAACAGTAGATCTCATCCCATCCTTTTTGTTGACTCAAGGTGTGACTGAAGAAGCAGATCCTTTCATCACATATTCAAATGGATAGTTTCTGACTGTAAAATAAATCTGGCTTGTGCCCACTCAAAAGTTGCTGCCAAACATCTCAGGCTACCAAGCCTAATGTTTAAATTAAAGTTTAAATTAACTCTTGCAATTCCAGCTTGTGGAGGAGGACTGTTCTAAGAGCTAAAGTTCAAATTTTGATGATACAAGAATAATTTGCTATAGAAAGCAAACTAACTTTTTGGAGGACAGTGATATTGCTATTTTACAGAGCAACTAATGATGGTTTCTATAAAGTATTTTGTCTTTATCGGTTAGCTAATATGAACTGTAGACTAAATATTTCAAATAAAAATAGTTAAAAATATTTACAAGTCATTTTTTCAAGTATATATATATATATATATATATGTTGTTACACTAGCTATGAATGCAGGTCTGTAATGCTTAACTTTCTGTACAAAAATGTTCTGAAGCCCAGAATGTGTGAAACACATTTCTCATCATATTCCCAATAAGTTGGAAGCATTTCAAAATGCCAGCCCATTATTACCAGAACAGTACTATTTCTATAATAGGGAACTAGCAACTAATATGTCTCCTGTCAAGTTTAAAAATAGTGCTACATCACTCATTACCACACCTATTAGTTCGTTTTCCACTTGGAGATATCTAAATCAAGCGTTGTTCATTTATTTAAACTTCATGTAAGCCTTCAAGATCATCAGTATTATCAAATTTATAGTAACAGGTACAGTACTGGGAAGGATGAATCTTCTAAACTCTCTTGAGCCTTCAAACACTGTAAACACAGATGAACATATTATTAAACAACATTAGCAGTCTCTGCTGAAGTAAGTTGTTGTTATTCCAGGCTTTTGAATTACATGACAAATGGGAGCTTATAATTAAGTGTTAAATCAGAATAACTACTTCTCTTTCACATACAATTGCTAATCCTGCATTTTCAGATTGTACTCTTGTATTAGCTCTGTACTGATCCCCCCCAAACAAACAAACAAAAAAATCCTGTTATTCGCTGAAGAGCTACCCAAAATAACGTTAGAACTTTTTGTGAAGATGTTTCCTGCTCTGCAGCATACTTGTGTTGAGTTCTGTAAATCTACTGGGATGATTAAAAGAAGGAAGCAGAGGAGAAAACTGTAGAAGAGGTTTTCTGGTGATGGGTAGTCAAGGCTGTAGTTGTTTCCCTGGCCCTGGTTCTCCATCACCCCCTTCATCTTATCCCTTTCTCTTTTGACTTGGAAACCAAGAGAACTTTCTGCCAATTAAATATTAGCAATACTTTGTTAATCTGAACTCCCCCAAATAGTTTACAGACTCTTTAGTATCCCTGATACCTTGTTCTGACTAGTACTTATTCCCATGTATACCACTTTGCAGATCAATTAGAAACATATAAACCAAACTGTTGTAATTGCTGTTCAGAAAGTACTGTGAAGCAGGAGATCGGTCAGTGAAATTTCTCTGTAAATTTGTTGTTTGAGCACTGCGCTCCAAAAGGGAGGTGGATGCTGCCCCACCAAGGTAGTGTTGACACTCTGTGGGTTTGAGTTAGCCATGTTAAACACAAATGTTTTTCTTCACTCAAAAAACTCCCCCAAAATTACATTTATAAATTACAAAAATGTTTTCAATATATGTTAAGATCTTCGAAGATGCAGACTGAGGATGGCTAAGAGTATAGATAAAAGGTATTTATAACAGTCTTAGACTATGTCATGGAAAAAGGTGAAAGGAAAATTCTAAGGATTAACTTTTGTTTTCTGTAGCTGAAAAAAACCCAAATGTTGTATATAGCAAGAAATGATGAAGGTCATTAGTGCCTTTGCCTAGTTAAAATAATAATTTAAATACTGAGTTTTAAAGTGCATAGTCTGCATATGTATTAACAACTTTTTTATGAGGATTTATAGCAACAGTGTTTACTTAATGTGCAGATTTTACAGCATGCTACTTTCTAAATATGTGAACTCCAAAAGGAGCCATTACTGTCGCTTGTGTCAGGGTGTCTCTGGATTAATAGCCGTGGGACATTTTTAAACTCCAACTTTCAATTCCTGCTGTTATATTTTGGGGTTGAAAGCACAGATGTAAGAACTGAACCTGCCGATCCTTGCAGTGTGCTTTTTAGTTACAATCAAAACAATTCTTTAAAAATTACATTGTTTGCAGTTCTAAGCGCATCATCCCCAGTGCCGCTGACTTTCTTGCCTATATGGAATACATGCCTGCCCTGATGTGTGAGTGTTTTGAGGAGCATAATTCTGAGAATGAGGGAAAAAAGAATAAAATTGTGTATTTGAAAGTGTATTATAAGGAGCTGATTTTTCAATATATGTGTATTTACATTAACATTAAATAGTCCATAGAAGAATAACAGCAGTTCTTCAAGCAAATATTTAAAATAAGAATGATAAATAAGTCTCATACTAAAAGAGATTTTGAGGCACAGTTCCCAAGTGTGGGAATCCTCACCTGAGATCACTAGGGCTTCTGCCATTTTCTCCCATTCACTCTATTTTTATTTCTGGCTGGTAATTTGCTTGTTCGTATAGCAAAGATAGTCTTTGCAAACCAATATGTAGATCATAGGCACAGTAAAATTAAATGTTGTGTTTTAGTACTTAGTGATGCAAAAGGCAAACATTGCAGTCACTGCCTAGAGTATTTCAGTGTAGACAGTGGTTAGCATCCTTGATGCCTGCAGGTAATCCTAGGTTTTAGCGTTCCGTAGGTGTCTGCAACTCTCAGGTTGTGTGAATGCGGCAGACTGTGGTTTATGGGTGCCACCAGTAAATTAATATTAGTGCTGATGCAGACATCCAGATAAAGGTGAACAATTTTGGTTTACCACATTCTCAAAACGAGTAGAGGATGTCTTACTTTTTCCTGTTAATTTATATAAAAGATAAACTAAGTGGCATTCTCACTTTGTGCACTTAACAGAGTTTAGTAATGACAAAACTTAGAGCCGGTACTTTTGGGTGATCTAAATGGGAGTTAAATTTTGGTCAGACATTAAAATGTGATTATGTTTTAAGGTATAGCTCTGAGGTTTCGGTGAGTCATTGCCATGAGTGGGAGGGTAATGCAGCTTCTTTCAATCTAAGCCCCTGTGTGTGTATATGCCACATCAGATGAGGCTGGAGGGAGAAGGGACACAGCAGGAAAGGTAAAGACCTTGCAATAGTCCTTTGGAAAATCCCATTTTATTGGAATATGGAACATTAAAAACTTTTGCCTGTATTAGGTATTATGGTGTGTTTATCTGAAATTCTCAAAGGTGATAAGTACGTTTACGTTCACAATGCATACCTGATCGGTTCTGTAGTTGTTTGAGTTACAAGATACTGAACCACATGTGCTCTGGATACGGTGGTGGAATAAATTTCTCATACGTGTGGGACTGTGACCGTTAAAACAATCATTACTGAAACCATATACCTTATTTCCTGTAACTAATAGCAGCTCTCTACCTATGGAATATATTAACAGTTATTCCTTTGGTTTTGGATTGTTATTCAGCTATTTTGTTGGACAGATATTTAAGCATAATCAGTAATTTATGTTGTCTGAATACGTCAATGAACAGAGCTAATTATGGCTTTCTGGTTCAAGCTGTGCTGATGTTTATGAAACCACATTTCTGTTTATAAGACAGAGTGAATGTGTATTCTTTAATAAATCATGGAAAATGATGATTTTTCTCTTACCTAGATTGGTTAATAAAAATACTCTAGCTGGTGTTCACCTAGAGTTTAAAAAGAAGCCATGGTTTCTGTGGCTAGTTTAACAGGTGATGCTTCCGTGCCGTTAAAGTAACAATTTATTATTCTGTATAGTACTCAGAATTTCTTTTAAAGGAAAATTGTTGGGTCAGACAGCAGTGGCCCATTTGTTGTTTTTTTGCAACGTGCTCGCTGTGCATTAGAACTGAAGTCCTGGATGAATGTCACTGTGAGATGCTGGCTTTGTGACAGTACCTAACGACCTGCCCAAATTTCTTGGTACCTCAGTATACCTCTCTGTTAATCATGTAATTTTTGACACTGTTACCAGTTTGGAGGATTTTTTAAATTTCAGGTAGTTTCTATTTAATAATATCCTGAAGAATGTGCTGCTACTTAAGGTATAGTAAAAGATTTTCAGAGTGGAGGGTGCTGCAGCCCTGTGGATGTGGTTGAGCTGTTAGAGGAACACCCTGTATCACTGGCTCTAGAGAGGAAGCACTGGAATGAGACAGGGGAAGCAGTTCTGGTTTTCTGATATTTGTTGTTTTCTTGGAAATGGGGAAAAGAATACCTGGAGGGATTTATATTTAACTGAGGATTGCATTTCATCAGATAAGGTGAACGTTCTCAGGCCATTTATCAGCTGTGTCTTTTCGAGACCTCTAAGGAGTATGTGGTACATATTTACCTTCACTTGGCTAGGTCAAGGGAAATAAAGCAAAAATAATTTTTGTATGTGAACAAAACTGGAAGTCATGTGGGTGAAATATGAGGCAAATGACTGTCTCCTACCTCCTCTTTGCCTTTTTAAATACAAGAAATTTTTAGTTATATATAATTTCCTTTGCATTATCAGTATATCTTCTTAAAACAGAAGATTTATTGAGTTTTTCATTGCTCCAGCTTAGTTAGCCCCTGAAGTCAACATGACATATATTGTGCTGCCATTATTCTTTAGTAGTTTCATAGGTAAGTAGCATCTTGTAAAAACACAAAACAAGAACAAAATATGCCATATACTGCTCCTTAGATAACATGTCTCTAAATTGAATTTCCTGTATATTGCTAGTAATGTATACAGATCATACCACACTAGAATTCTATAAGTGCTAGTGAGGTTTTTAGTGAGCAGTTTGGGGTTCTGGGGAGTGAGAGCTTTGTAAGAAAGTCTTTGAGCTTCAGATCATCTCTTAAAAATGCATCACTGCTGATTTTCACCCTCATGTGCTGCTGCTGCTGTGGGATCTATGAGTGTTATTGTCAACAATTACATAGCCAGAGTGATCTAAGACCTGCTCCATGGTGCATCCATAATTTCAACCCATTTTCCCAATGTAAATAGCCAAAGGGAGTTTATTGTAGGGTAATATTTGTGTAATGTTTGCATAATACTTTTTTATTAATAGAACTACAGGTAGGATAAATGCAGAGTCACCTAAATGTCAGGATCTTTAAGCAAGAAGGAAACCTGAGAACTGAAAATAATCTCTTATCATCAGGACGAACAGTCATTCTCTGTCTCCATAAGGGATGTGCACTGAAAAATGTTGCCAAATAAAACCGAACAGCACATTGTTGATTCAGCTAAACCTAGCAATAAAACTGGTTTCAGAAGTAGTCTGATGAAGTGCAATTTGATCAGATATGTCATGAACGAATTACTTTATTACTGATAGTGCTAATGATTTGAAAATGAACTGCAGCTCGTTCTGTCTGTGAGTGACTGACTCAGTGGCATTTGCCAGCTTTTCACGTACCTCTTTTTCAGGGGCTGAATTTGCAAAATGCTTCCCTCTAGTCCTTTAAGTTAAATTTTCAGTGACATTTGATGACAAGCGTAGCATGATTAATTACAAATTGTTCTTTAGGTGAATAGTGCAGGTTCTAAAACACAGCTTGTGTTTTTATAACAGTTATTACTGTGCAGGCTCCAAAAGGGCCTTGGAGCAGAGAGTATGATTTCAGTTACATCATTGTAAATTCAGAAAACGTCAGTGATCTCAAAAGTGTGATTTTTGAAATTAGGTCAGAGGAAGAGAGATCAAAATCTGCTTTGCTACCTGAAAAGAAGCAAGCTTCAAACTGGAGTGAAGTCACTGCTTCCAGAAGGCTATAGGTTTTCATTCTTTTGACAAATATGTTCCTTTCAAATATAATTTATTTGAAACAGTATGGGGGAGTGAATAATAGAGCAAATTATAAACTAAATCCAGGCTGGATTATGGCATAAAAGTAAGAGCACAGAATACTTTGCTGATTGATTTGTAATGGAGATCTGCATCACCTTTTTTACATGGCACCAGGATGGACCAATGACTGAAAGCTGTCTAGAGCTTTCTTGCATTTTGTCTCCCAATTAAATGTATTCAGTGTTCGGATTTGTCTTGCTGACTAGTGGATATTTTGATAGCTACTTTGCACTTGTAAGGTTTTTTTGTTCTGGTTGTTTTCTACCCTCTGATTAGAGCATCCATAATTGTTTTTAACCTGAACTTGACACTGAGACAGAACAAATAACATTAATGGAGAGTTCTGCCTTGTTGGGTTATGTTGAAATCATCAGCGAGGTAGTCGTGGATGGTGAATACCTTTCAGGATTTTATTTTCAACTATTGTATGTGATGGTTTTGTTCAAAGTATATGAAAAGCAGCTTTTCAGTACCCCAAGTCTGTGACTCATGAAAGAGATGAGCAGTAGTCACAGGGTTTTCATCTTTCCCTTCACTTTGGACAGCATTTTTTTTGCATCCTGTTTGTGAGCAGCTTTGTGGTTTCTCATCTGAGAGTTTCCTTAAGCCTGCAACACTGTTCTCTTCCAGGCATTTTGGAGTGTTAAAAAAACCCCACCCAAATGGTTTACACATCCTGTAGGTTCCTAATACATAGCTTGGGCAGTGATCCCAGATCCCAGCAATGCAAGAGAGTATCCCGGGGGGATGCTCAGACTGTGTCTCCCCATGTTGGTCTCTGCCTTCAACTCACCCAGATTACCATTATTACCTACTATTGGGGCTGGAGTGTGTTTGAATTGTTCTATAGTTTTATCTACCACCAGGAAGGGGGGGGGGGGGGGAACCTATGTAAAAATGAATAAACTACTTCTTAACCTATGAAAGAATTGTATGTATTTGAGAGTGAGTGTGTAAAGTAAAGCTGCTTTTAAGTATCATGATTGAAACCAACAACAAATTCAAAATACAGTATTTTTTTTAAGTCCTGCACATTTTGATTTGAAAATTACAACTGGTATCTTTCAATGGCTGAAACTAATAGGTGTGATGATTTTGTCATCATGATTTCTAGGTAGCCTTTTCTGAAGCAAACTTATTAATATGAAGGATCAATTTTACATCAAAAATGAAGGCCCTGTAAGGCCTTGCAATATGTTTCTGTTCTTTTTTCTTTTCAATATAAATTTTTTAGTTAAAAAAAAATAATTCTCTGTTGTAATTTTCAGAATCCAGACGGTTTGGAAGCACTTAGAAAATGTGTGTTCTTCTAATTGAAGCCTTTTATGGTGGTTCCCACAAACAGCTGATGGATCTTCTCCAGGAGGAGCTACAAGAAGACTGTGTCCTCTATACACTCCCTGCCAAGAAGTGGCACTGGAGAGCACGGACTGCTGCTCTCTATTTCATGCAAACAGTGCCAATGAGTCCTAATTACAGGTAACCCAGGAATCTGATATTTTTTAAACTCAAATTAGAGAGGCCTTCAGCCAATTCTTGAGTTGAATTTTCAGTTGTGTGCATTCAGGTGAATATGTGCGAGCAAATGGTGACTTGAAGTGGACAACACAAGGTTTTGTTTTTGCATTTTTTTTCTTGGGGTATAAGTGGGAAATTGCTGCCATTTTTTGAAGCTTCTTAGACTATTCTGTTATGCAATGGTAGCCCTTGAGAGTCTCTAAGTCAAAGTGCATTGATACCTTTTTGTGTATACATGTATGTGTACATCTTATTTTGAAATTATAAAGTGAATTCAGTAAAACTGAAAGGTTTAAACTGCTTCACAAATTCGGTTGAAAGGTGGCACAGATGTGAACACTGCATGCTTTCTCACTTGCACTCCGACGTATCTATTAGCAGTCTGATTTATCAGTGTGCATCACTCAGGCTGACCTGGAGGATTAAGGGAGCAGGTTTATCTTAATGATGGTATGGTTCTATAATATTCCAGCAACTGTGGATGTCAATTATGCATGTACGTAAGTGGCAAATTTCTATCAGCTAGAACCTGGACTGATAAAAACAGACTATTTAGGTCAAGAGATAGCAGTCATATAGTGAGAATCAGTCACTCCAGAACCAAGCTGTCTTTAAACCCAGCAATTTTACTTGTCCTACCTCATCAGTTGAGATGTGGTAAGATGATTGTCTTGAGCAGTGACATGTCGTGTGGTGCGGCGTGTGCTCCAGTCAGGTCATGCAGCAGAGCATCACAGCATGCACAGTAAACGGGCACTTTGTTGACTGTGCACCTTCACGGAGATGGCCAGTTCCTGCACAGAGATGTTTTAGCACAAGCATCTGCTTTTCAGCAACAGAATGAAACTTCAGCAGGACCCTGAGCACACCTAAATGCTGTGCTAACTTAGTTGAAGGTCAGAACTGGGTCTGGTATTTGTTACCAGGAGCAAGCAGGCATAGTTGGCTGGAGAGGAGTATGATTTTTCAAGAGTAGATCTTGTGCTATAGAGGGCTGCATTTTTAGTGTGACCCAACATAATGTCTAATCCAGTTTGGGATGCATACTATATAGATGTACACCTTTTCCTGTTTCTGGCTTGCATTTAAAATAAGCTACCCTCCCAAGCCAAATGTTGTGTTTAATTTTCCCTGCTTTGTCTTCTGTGAGGCATTCAACGTTGGTTTCCTGTTGCTTTCCTTTTGCAACAGTTTTGTTTCGGAGGAGTGTATATGACAAACTGTTATGTAAATTTGTCTTGTATCGCAACCACATCCTCCAACGCATCACAATGTTATCTGTGTTCCTTCAAGGTCAGCAGCCCAAGCTGTCCAGCACTAACTGTATTAAAGTAATCAGACATCTCTCGTAGACATCCACTTCATTAGTTTAACTTATAGTTACATTGACCTAAGATAACTTAACTCCAATTTGTCAAGTAACCCACGTCTTGGGGGAAGGGGGAAGGAATGATGACAAAAAAAAAACAACCAAAAACCCACAAAAAACCCCAACAACCCAGCAAAAATACCTCAACCCAGCAGCCTGGAAACTCAATTGAAGTTAATAAACTTGCAATCTGTCATAGACTTATGTGCAAATATAACCTTTACTGACAGCAAGTAAATCTGATCTAACCAATAGAGCATCTTAAAGAGAGGAAAGCTTTTTCTTTGCTGTTGCTGTTTAGGGTTTGATCAGACAGAATCAAATAGTCAAAGTTGACTAAGATGCGATGTCTAAAAAAGAGTATGTACCTTGTGCGTACAGGCAGGATAAAATTTTAGGAACAAGGGCTGATGTGGCTGATAAGAGGAAAACTGATTAGAGGTACCTTCTACTTTACTTGCACATTTTTAATGTTTGTTTTGTAATTGAATGTTTCCAGTATTTTATTAAAGTGCAGCAGACTGCAACCTTGTAAGACTGACTACTATCTCCTATTAGGAACAACATTGATTAAAATTAACATTGATTCTTTTATTTCTAGCTTGCTAGTAACCACTGAAGATGCGCTTCCCAGGTAGTAGTTTGCTAAGACAAAATTGTTGTAAACTGGTAGGAGTGTGCTTTGAATAATGCATTTAAATATTTCAACCTTCTTGTGAGGTCATGGGAAATATCAAATTTGCATTATTTATAATATTTACGTTATTTGTAGGATAAAAATTTTCTTTTCCATGTGATTTTCATAAAGGGGATGTTTCATAAATAGCTTGTTTCTGTTTGTGCATTTCATAATACAGAAAGGACACAAATATTTTGAGGGCAATCACTTGGTAATGGAGCTGCATTTCTAAATTTTTATTTTCAAACTGTACTTTATTTCAAAATGCTGGTATGTAGAGAAGTAATATTGGTGCTAGTAAGTCTGATACTGCTGTGCATCCATTCAGCAGTAGTATATATAAGTTTTAAAAGATCTGTTCTTTTATACATATACACTGGTAATGGGAAAGAAACAGGTTTGTTTAGTTGTCAGATGATGTTCAGTGAGTTAAGGGACAGTCTTAAAAAGTGCTTTGGAAGCAGAGTATGCAGCGCAGGATCATCGATATTAAATTCAGATACTCTGCAGTGACTAGGGAGTTTATGTGAGGAACTTTCAAATATTTTTATCGGAGAATAGACATGTACTCCCTTGAGCAAGAATTAAAGCTGAATTAGTAACGAGCAGTGCATCTGATGTTACTTTTGTGAACCGTGTGGCTGATATTTTGGTGTGCAATAAAATGATGTTCCCATGCAAGAATAAGAGGATCTATCCAGAATTGTCTCAGGGATATGTCCTCGCCCTTTAAGGGGAACACATGTAGCAATTATGGAAGGTATCAGACACTTAGTATTTTATCTGCAGTGCTGCATAGATTTATATGAGTTCCCCATCACAAAGGCTGTGCTGTGTGTTTCTCTAGAAAATTGTCAAGTTTCCGTTTTCATGGATTCATTGTGCAGTCTTATACCAGCTTATGTCTTTATTCATCTCCTCAAAGAAGGACAGGAGCCCTGATGATTGGGGAAGATGACGCATGCAGCAAGTCCTCCAACTTGGAAGGCCATAGGGAGAGTTTTTAAAGGCAGCTTACTTGTCTAGTAAACTTGAAATGGTGTAATATATTGAGGTACAGCAGTCACAGGGCTGAGCATTTCTGAGAGCTTTCTTAATTGCTATGCAGAGACTCACATGATTTTTCCTTAATTAGAAAGAAGGTTTCTGTCTGGACATTGTAGTAGTCCAAGGATTTTCATCCTTGGGGGTGGCAGTTGCCAAATCACAGTGTTTGGAATGTGCTGAAAAAAAGGCAGAATTGCTGTGCTTTCCCTAAATAAGTTTTTCAACAATCATGCAGTTTTGCTAGCAGTTAATGGAATATTATCATTTTAATTCAGTAAATTAGGAAGGTCCAGCAGGGAGATGTGACCTCCTCAGGCTGCTGGCTGTCTGCAGAGCTGCTGTGTTGTCTGCTTTGTTTCCCAATTTGCTTCAGACAGCTTAAACTCTTTGATAAATATAGATGTCTGATCTTGTCTAAAGTTGTTTTCCGTAGCACACAGTGACTGTTAAGTAATTCCAGAAAACATGTAACAAAAAAAATTTTTTTTATCCTTTTTTTTTCTTCTTAATTCAATGGAATTTCTCAAATTTGAAAATAGCATTGCAGAAGTTAATGGGGGGGGGAAGTTGCTTTTCTTTTTTTTTTCTGTAATTCTTTATTACTGTGAACAATCTTTAACATTTCAAATAATAGATCAGTTATGACACACTAGATGAAAGTATTTTATATTTTGAGGGCTGTACTCTACAGTAAGTAATTCAAACTCAAAAAAGTTAGTACTATGAGACATATCAGCAAAGCAGAGAGACTAAATACAGTGTAGCTTCCAGTTTGTTTTAATAGCACTGGTAGATTATTTTAAATATATATATATATATGAGAATATTATGTGTAACAATCAGTATTGCCCCCCAGGTAGCTGTTCATATGAATGAAAATTTTATTTGTAACAGACTCTAGCCCTAAAATGCCCCTAGGATAAATGTTAGCGTATATATACCCCTTGATATTTGATAACTATATTTTAAAGACAAACTCTATGCTTTTTACATTTTACAAAAGAGAAAACAAATCACTGTTTTTAATTAATAGAGCTCTGAAAAAAAACCAACAAACCCAACCCAGCCTGGGGGTTGTGATGTTCAGCAATATATAGCAATATATAGTGTATTCCAGCAGTATCTTCTGTATATCTTCTGTAGATGTCTTGGTTTGTGTGTCTTTTTTTTTTTTTATATGTGTGGGTTTTTTTTTTGGTGGGTTTTTTATTATTATTTTTTATTTAAATAACCTGTGAAGACTACTAGATTTAGGATTGTTTCAGATCTGATGCTTTCATTCTGTTCTGTAAGAAGAAAACATGTTATTGTAGAGTGAATTCTTTACTACCTGGTGGATCGGTGTTGCCTAAATGTACTCTTTAAAATAACGGTCCTGTAAATTTTATTCCAGTGAGTAGTTCAGTCTCACTGAAAACATAACACAGCTTGCATGTGTGAGCATCTAGAAGCTGGAGTGCGTACTGTTTTCTGGATATTAAAAAAAAACAAACAACCCTGACAGTAATATATCCTGGAGAAGATGTCTGAATAAAGATGTGAATTGAAGCAAGGCAAGGCAAATTTCAGCCGTTTCATCAAAGATGGGTAATACATAGATGCCTGTTAGTGCTGGGAACCTTTCTGTCTTTTTGTACCTTTATGTCAAATGCTGGAAGTGCATCTTTATATAATCGTCGTAGGAAGTGCAGTAATTTTGCCTGCATTAGAGGCCTTCCCAGCATTTAACCGTAATAACACTCAGGTAAAGAAATAAGTAAATAGGATGTGTGAGTAGTACAGTAGTTAAAGATAACCATGTACCTGAAAATTAAGCAAATAAAATGTTTACCTGATTTTTTTTTCCCCCCCCTTTTTTTTGTGGTGTTTCCTTCTGTATATAGATGAATAAAACTTGAATCTCATTTATGGCATAGACTACTAAGACTGCGTATTTTGGTCTGATTGTTCATGTAAGCAAAGCAAGTATGTGTCCATATGGAATGGCATGAAGCTCCACTGCTTACCGAGATGATGCGCTCCACTTCTGTAGTCCCGGATAATAGAGTATCTCCCAGCCTGAATAATAGGTGTGACACATAATCATAGAATGGTTTGGGTTGAAAGTGACCTTAAAGATCACCACGTTCCAACCCCATGCCATGGGCAGGCACACCTTCCACTAGATCAGGTTGCTCCAAGCGCCATCCAACCTGGCCTTGAACACTCCAGGGATGAGGCAGCCACAGCTTCTCTGGGCAACCTCTGCCAGTGCCTTGCCACATTCAGGGTGAAGAACTTGATCCTAATATCTAATCTAAATCTACCCTCTGTCAGTTTAAAGGCATTTCCTGTTTTCCTATACCTCCATACCCCTGTGAAAAGTCCCTCTTCAGCTTTCTTGTAGGCTCCCTTAAAATACTGGAAGTCTGCTCTCTGGTCTCCCTAGACCCTTGTGTTCTCCTGAGACACTTGCTGATGAGAGGTCATCTGATGCTGACAGTACATAATGTGGAATTGCATATGTAAAACCAGATTTTGTGATTTTGATTAATATCACCCAAAATCTGTTCTAGGAACTTCTGAAAATGTTATCATTCAAAGTGAACTTCTGAAGAACATATTGTTGAATGTGTTTGAGAATGAGCCCTACTATAAACCAATGCTTTGTGAAAGTTAACAAAAGAAAAAAGCTGATTTTTTTTCTTAATTGGGAAGATAGTGTAAATAAATGTAAATAATTAAGTAGTTGGTAAATTAATCCAATAAAAAAAATTAAGTAATCCAGTAAAAAATTAAGTAAGGGCAAATAACTTCCTATTGAGGATAACAGTACTGCTGTGGTTTTTCTCTTACAATTGCACTGCTAAAATTTACTTTTCAGTATGACAAAGAAGGAGCTGCCTGAAGATTTTCATGAAGCTGGTGAAGGAGGTGGGATCTCCTTTGTCAGGCAGATTAATTGTCTTGTACTTCATTACAGAGGGGCCAGAAACAGTTTTTGGTGCTGTAATTTAAGAACAAATCTTTTTATTCTTTGTTCTGGCTGTGTAAAAACTTTTTTTTGGGGGGGGGGGGGAGGGGAAGGAAAGAAGAGGAGGAAATCCAATATCAACAACAAAAAAAGCTTTTAAGGAATAGGAAAAATAATTTCCTCAGTAAACTACCTGAAATTTATTCAGGCAGACAGCAATGTGATCTTAAACATTCACTTCACATTAATCAACTTTGCCTCAGATAAAATGCTGGCAGATGGTAGCTATTAATTTTGAAAGTGACAGGTTTTCTTTACGTTTTTTGTGTGGAAACCCCCACGTGTACTCTTCCCTTCAAAAACTTCGGTTGTTTAATTTGTCCAACATGCTTTTTTTTTATTAATTTTTTTTTATTTTAAATACAGTCTTATTATAATGCAATTTCAATATTTGGATAGTTAAAAGAGGCTTTAGATTAATATAAATGCAGGGTACTTTCTTTGAAGTCAGTGCAAATATATATATATGATCTCAAATTTGTCAGAAATAAGATGGGAATGCTGGACATGATGCACAGAGAGGTGCAGGACTGGGAAGGACACTGGTTGGGACTGGTGGGTGATCTCTAGAAAGTGCTAATGCAAAATGGCAGTTGTCTGTTTGATGTGTTAAAAGATTTGCCGAAATTCCAGAAAAATACTCAGATGAGACAAGGGAAGAAGAGTCTGTTTTTTCAAACCCTAGCATGTGTTTTCCTTTATGTTCTCAAATGCTGGGTAAAATCCTTATTTTTCTTTCTAAAATGATTTTTATGAATCACCTGGAGAATTGATATTTACATTGCTGGCAGTAAAATGTAATGAAATTGTGCATGATGACTCAGTATTTCTACACTTAGGATTTTAATGACGATTTTATCTGTCCTTTTAAATTGTTGCTGTGTATATATTTCTAGATTAGTTATGGATTGCATTTCTATTTTCAAATAAAAACACATACAGTACTATATTATAAAGAACATGATTCTTTCTACAATTCATTGTCATACTAGTCCATAATACTAATTTGATTTTCCAGAGGGAAAGAAACAAAGCTTTTGGTTTGCATCTAATAAAGAGAAGAATCTGGATTTTTTTTTCCTGTGCTGCTTTTTTTCCCTAATCTATTTTTTTGTTTAACCTAAGAAATAAATAATACAAATTTTGTCAGATACATGGTTTGCACGTGATTTGGATTTATAGCTTCATATTCCAGTGTTTAAATAACAAGCATGCTTTATGAGTATGCACACATTAGCTGGTTTTTGTGAACTGATACACAGTGAAAAATTTTATATTATGCAAACTGGTTTTAGGAAAACAGTTTTGGGAGGCCAACCTTAACAGTGCTTTTTCAATTTTTATTCTTATTTTTTGCAAGCATTAACCTGACCCAAATACATTGAAGTTTGAAGGTGTTGGTTCAGATAGCTGCATTCATGTCAGTTGCCAGTCTACTACAGACCAAGGATTCAGTTACCTACTGACGTTTAGTTACCTAGTTCATCCTGAGTGCCTATACCCAAGAGCTTGGCAAGCTGCTCAGCTGTTTTCATGTCCACTGGCACCGTAACTGCTCACCTTGCTTCTGTTGACTACAGCTGCCATGAGCATTGCGTAGGGGCTTTCTCTGATGACTTCAGGTGGTACAGGCTGGAAGTCTGGAAGTTCAGCTGCCCAGAGGTGTTATCTAGTTTTATCTTATCTGGGATTACAGTTGTATACAGATCTGTAATGTGCATGTGACCATGTTGGCAGGTGATGCTTCTTAACAGGTAGCACAACTTCATAGGGTTGTAAAGAGGTGGTAGAGTGAAGTAGTGCTCCTGGTCCAGTGTCCATACAGTGTGTGATTTCAGAGGGTTTTGCTTCAGCAGGGTGTCCACTGGTTCGTAAGGACTGAATGTCCATAAAATGAGGCTGGAGTCCATTAAATGCTCTCCAGGAGCATCACCTCCTGGTGTATTTCACATGTATTTCCTGTGAAGGGATCAAGTTCATAATCTTGGAAACCACGCTGTTGTGAGCTGAGGCAGACTAGGTGAGGGTGGTTGTAAAGTGGGTGATTACTTCATAAACACTGTTCTGTATCAAACTGAAATATTAATCTAAATTGACCCATAAAATACTTTATTTTGTGGATTACGATGTCATTCCCTAAACATGCAACATATACCTAGGCTGTAGTTTGATTACAGTCTGTATGTCAAATTATGGTGCAATGGAATGTGTTTATTTTAAGATGGACTTCTGACTCCCCCAGAGCGCACTTTGATCAATTTATTTCCTCCTCCTCTTCTCTCTTACACTACTCAGCCCAAGTATCTTGGGAATGATACCTGTTACTGGTATGCTTTGAATCATTATGATGATTAATTACCCACCCTTCAAAAAAATACTGAGAATCTGTGTAAATTATGTCTATTCATTTGAATTTCTTTGACAAATACAAAGCAACTGAAAAATGCTTTCTTTTCTGTTGTTGTTCTTGATTCCATAATGAAGATTTTTGCAATCTCCTTACTCCCTTGGACAGTATTTTCTCTTTCTTGCCTTTGTCCTTTGTCCCTGTCTTTTCCTCCCTTCCTCCTGCACATATACTCTGATGGTCCAGTGGACACAGTCATTTTAAAGAATGCTTTCCATTTCTGAGCACTTTTTCTTTGTTTGTTTATGTTTATAACCTTGCCAACTTTTTCATAATTTTTCATTTTAGCTCTCTTAATTTCCGTTTGACTTGTTACATGCTGGAGCTTATTATTTCTGTTTAACAGCAACTTGAAGAAAGAAAGAAACAGCAGTGGACACAACATCAAAAGCAAATATGTGATTTTACAGAATTACTGAAAGGATTTATACCTGTTAACAGTATTGTTTCTAAAAATTACAATGAGGAAAGTTGTACCTGGAGTGAGCCTACTGATTCTCTCACAGTATTCTTGCCTGATATAAACACTTAAATTGTTTAAACTAATGATATATCAAATGAATTTAAAAATAAGTGAAAAGTATTAGAAGCAAACCAGTAGAAAAATTTTCAACTTTATTCGTTGTTGCAGCTAAGTAGTATTCCTATGAGTTTTGTTAACTTCTGTTTTATTTAAGAGTGATAATATTTTTTGACGTAACATATTCTGCATATGATGATGATGTGTGTCTATTTGGAATATGGAAAAATCTTGGAATCAGTAAGAAGAAGTTTTTGAGTGCATATAATGATATGTATGTTATATATGGAAGAATTAAAATGAAGAGGAGTAATCTGCTATTTTTTATTTATGTAAGAGAATATCCCATTTTTAATTAAAGATGGAATTTAAGAATGATAAATGGGACCATTATCTAGTAACAGTTAGTTTGAAGGCATTTTTTTCCTACTGTTCTGTAGATTGCTGCAGGTTTGACAATGCCTTTGGCTTTTGTGAGCAAAATGCATTTCCTGTTCTTGACAGAATAGTTGTAACTCACTAAACATGGAACAGTTATCATGCATAGCGACAGCTCTATGTTTAAACCCTGAGGAATAATTTTAAATTATTTTTATGCAGAAATTTCCGTTATCAATTTTATTAAAAACATAACAGCTAAAAAATTTATATGCCAAATGAAGTAGGAGAAATAGTGATAAAGATACTAAAAGTATGCAAGAAGAGGAGATGAATTTTGAAAGAAAGCGTTACCTTTTTTCCTTTTAACTGAAATAATTCCTAAAGTAACTTAGAAGGAGAATTTATTTCTCTTGCCATAGCTATACTGTAACAAATTGTAGAAGATCCAAAATTAGATGTTGTTTCTGAAGGAATTACTGAAGTACTTCATCCTGCTTATGGTGCCAGATATAGCTTGTGTCTGTCTTGTAGCCGTTGACAAAAAAATGAATGTGTGTTTTATGCTTGCTTTCCTTCAGGAATGTCCAGTTCTACTTAACACAGGCAGAGGCTCATGTTGGAGGTTAATAGGTTGATATAAGACAGCAAAGGTTTTGATTAGATAGATTGCAGGAGTTCCCTGCAAACAGCCTATTTTGTCATATTTTGCAAGTTTTTGAATTTTTTTTGTCTTCTGTAGTAGACTGACCTTTTTCTTGTTTGTTCTTTTTTTTTTTTTTTTTACTTCATCCCTTAAATTATTTCTTTATGCTATTCTCAGCCTAAATTTGTGGATGTAGCAAAAATTTAGAACCAAGTGTTAGGTCTGTGATACCAAAGTGGGAGGACAGAGAATGTGGGTAGTGTTTTGGCAGTAACTTGAGCTAGCCAAATATTGCCATCAGGTGTTAGGCATCTGGTACTTCTGACTCTCAGATATCCCAAGAGAAATAGTGTCTTCATACCTGCTCTTGTATCATACACATCATGCCTGTTGACCGTTCTGGTTTTAACATTTCTCTCCATTACTTTCACAAAACTTAAGTGTCCTGACTGGGAGAGAAGTTCAGTTGTCTGGAGTCAGTTGACCATTGTGTGTACTGATTGCTTTAGATTATATCTTCCAGATACCAGTCAAGAGACCTATATGGAAGAGGACTTGGTTACAGACCCATGGGAGCTATCTAGTTTACACTGTTGTGTTACCGTCTACTCAGAACTCTGCAGGTGGTTTGCAGTAGTGCATACTCTCATGGAGTTTAAATGCCAGCCTTGCAAAGGATCTTGTGGCCCTAAGCTGCTTCAGAATCAGTCTTCAGTGGTTTCTGTGGCTGCTCAAGCATTCAGGTCTGAAGTGCTTTAAACACAGATCTCGAGTCTTGCTCAAGAAGATGGAAGCTCTCTAGGCAGAGGTTGTTGGGTGAAGTTTCAGAAAACAATAGTTTCCAAAAAGATTTTGGAAAAACAGAGTCTAATGTAATTATTCAAAATTGCATAATGAGTTAGAAATAATAAAACCTACCTTTTTTCCTTTTTTTTTTTTTAACAGAAAACCTAGAGAGTGCTATTGCATGAATTTATAATTATTCTGCTGAAAATAGACTGAAAATTACTTGTATATATTTTTGCATATCAATACAGAAAAACCCCACTTGATTTTAATGTGTCTTGGTATGTTATGACGAGTGGAGTATGCATTCAGTATTAAAAAGCAAGCATCTCTACTTTTAAAATACTAATTTCCAGTGTTAACAGTTGTGTGGAAGGACATTAACATAGTGGATTGCATGGTGTCTCTGGAGTTCAGGCGTGTTTGAAAACAGTATTTATGGTGTCTCTGTACCTCCTGTTATTAGCAGGCATTTTTTCAAGGACTGTTCTTAGATGATATTTTGCACATGGCTCTTAAGTTTTCTTAGATACTGATTGAAAAGAAACGGAGGGTATAATAGTTTTCCCATGCCTCCAAGAGGTCTTTGGTGGGCAATGAGACCAATATGTTCAGAGCATGGGTGAATTTGGTATGTCCAAACAAGAGGGGTGAATGAACTAGTGGCAGGGAGGGAGTCTGAGATGCTTATGTGCTTCCTGGATTTTTAAGCAGTATAAAGGATATTTCAGCTGTTGAGATGAGGCTTAGCAGCTGCTCTGCAAACTTGTAATGAAACAGGGGTCTGAATTTTCTTTATCTTGAGCATCTGCCTCTGACCACAGATGTTGCTGGGGCTCTGCATTTCTCTTAAACAGTAATCTTTGAATTACATGGTCAATATATAGTAACAATGAGAATATTTTTTAATTGGATAAGATGGGATTTGGAGATGGTATTTTTACTTATTAATTGCTACGTACATGCTAAGACTAAATCATGAAGAGGAAGGTACAAATGCTGTTTATGAAGCCAGTGCTTTGCAGTGGAGGACAACTGTGCAGTCACACTCTGAGTTGTTACAGCATCACTGTGGTATTTGCCTTCCCATTATCTCTTTAGCTCACTTTTCCACAGTGTATTTTGGTCCACACATATGTTATTTTTATTATTTCTTTTGCCTCCCAGCATGTGCTGTGGAATTTAAAACTGTAACTTCATTAGCTCTTGTTTGTTAATTTTATCTTTAAAATATGGAGGGGTTTGTGGTGTGAGTGGTGGTATATTTAAGGTAGAATATTCCATGTTTTTGCAGATTGCCAGTATTAAATGCCAGAGCAGCCTTCTGACCACGCAGCCCAACCACGCTTGTACTATTAGCTGTACTTCTGAAGTATTTGTTTCTTTTTTTCCTCAGATGGATAACCAGTATGGAACATTCTGTCCACAGAAGTCTATTAAAGAGGTTAGAGCATCCTGCTAATTAGGAAAAACTAATTAGGCAGATTGTTGCGCCTGTAACCAGAATTTTATATTTTAATGGATTTTGAAATGCAATATACTCACTTTTAAGCGTCTGGAAATGATATTTTTGAGGAGATTATGCAATCAGAATAAGAAAGCAGTAACATTTTAATTTCTGAATTTATTAAATAAACTGTAAAAGAATATATGCTATAAAATTGTTGAAATTGTTAATTCATACCAGCTGCTTATTGTAGCAGTTAAAATAGTTTTGTTACCTTCCTGTTGGTACATCTAAAGTTTTTTTTAACTGCCCCAAAGCGGAGTTGTATTGAGTTGATATGAAGAAACAACGTAATTTGTAGCTGTGTTAAAATTGGGCTTAGATAGTACACAAATCTCACAAATTACTCTTTGGCTACATCAGAGAGTCTTTAGAAGTTTACTGTGTTTAAAGCTGAATCAAATCCTTTGTGAGTGCTGTGGCAATGCTGTTAGGAACTCAGGATCTGGATGCTGAAAAATAAGCCAATCTTCAGCTGTGGGGTGGTGACCTGAAATCAAAACCATTGGGGTTGGTTGTGTTTTCATGGTTCGCGTCTCAATTCCGGTTAGGTACTGGTGACCAGTACTGAGGCGTTTCCTTGTTTTACAGTGTGCCATGTGGAAAGCAAGGGATGTATCAAGGCTGGGCTGGATGAGGCTTTAAGCAACCTGCTCTAGCGGTAGGTGTCCCTAGCTCTAGCAGGGGGATTGGAAATGGATGATCTTTAAGGTCCTTACCAACCCAAACCATTCTGTGATTCTTTGTGGCTGGGGAGAAAAAGCCTGATTTGAGATATACTTAAAATACGTAAATTTAAGACAAACTTATCCTCAGCGTCTACTTTTGAACTCTCAGTTATGCCCTGCTATGAACTTTAATTAGTCATAACCTTTTTTCAGGCTTGTCATTCTGAATTTTGAAAAACGCATTGGCTTGTGGATAAGCCATGTAGCTGAAAGCTGTGGGCAGTGACCTGTCTCTGCAGTCTGTCTCAGGACCGTCCTCTGAGATGCAGTTCAAAATACAGATGTTGAAATCAGTGTGATGAGTTTGGCTGCCATTTGGAGTTTGGCCATCTGCTCTTTCCTTCAGAAGCAGGGAGCGATGCGTTTGAGGTTCCCTGCCCCTTCATGTCACAAGACAATTCAGAATTGCATTTTTGAAGCCCCATTTGTGAATTTTATCTTGCCAAGTGCTTGACACCCAGTGATGTAAGGGGCTAGAAAAGGAAAGAAAAATACTAGACAAACAAGATTTAAAAATGAGCTGTATAAAAGAACTTCAGTAAAGCACTAAAGGCTTAAAATCATATAGCTCAGGTCTAGCAGTGTGGAAGAAGGAACCATGGAGCAAAGGGAGATGTAGCTTGCTATACTAACAAATAGAAAATGGACAATCGTGTCCCTTCGGGGCATGGGGTTTGCTAATTCTTTTGCTAACACATCAGGAATCCTTCCAGGAAATGTGTTGAGTTTGTGCCACATGAAAGCAGAACTCTGAATATTGCGACTGGAGGATGGAGCAATGAGGTTTGATCCACTTAAAGGAAAACCTTCCTGCTTCTAGTCCAAGGAGGCTGAAAAGACAAACTTATAGCAAGACTTGATTTTGTGGTGTCAGCCTCTGCCACTGACAGACCTTCTATATTTGCTGGAGTGTCAGCTCTGGCTTTAGCTAGACAGATTTGTGTTGATCAGCATCTGTGATGACCTGTAGATTTGCACCCTTCCACACTCCTGCCATTTAGTCTTCAGCCTGAAATCTGGGACTATTACCAACCAGACGGGTCTAGGGTAGTTAGCATGATGTCATGTCTCTAAGCAGTTTATGGAATAGGGATGAAATTTATGGTAATAAATATTTTAAATTGTTTTTGTTTGGCTTCCTATGGAGAAGATTTTCTTTAGGTGAGAGGTTATTTTTGCAAGCAGCTCTGCTGTATGATGTATCGATGGTTTCGGTACATGGGAACCTTCTCTTCCTTCAGTGTCACAGGTTGAAATGATATGCACACTTAACAGCTTTACAGAGTGTTGTGTAATTACTGGTCATTCTTCTGAAGTGGATGACTCATTTGGCCTTCAGTGATCGGAGGTGTTCTGGCCCTCTGTAAGACTCTACTCGTACGTATTTTTGCTTCTAACAACCACAAGAATGCCTGTTTTCCCCTTGCATGTCTCATTTCCTGGGATAACATAGGAAAATGGAAAACAGAGCAGTTGAAGTGAGAAAAGGTGTATTATGAAGAAATTTCATCCATCCGGATGTCGATGCACGCTTAAACTCAGCCTATTCAGTTCTCACCTGGAAGGGCATGCTTGGCTCTGTCTTGGCTATGTCTTATGGTCTTAATATTATTGCTGCTATTATTAATACTATAATAAATTAATAATTTATTAGTCCATAGTTCAATACCAGTATTTCAGGTTATGAAGCTATTTAATTCTTATGGCAGGACAGCATGATATTTCTGTGTTTTACCATGTTCTGGCATGCTAAGATGTGAAACTAGTTCTGGTTTAACTGTCACTAGTTTTTCTTCCAGCATTTCAGGCTGCGTCCCCTTCACTGTGACATTGTGTGGGTCCTGGTAGAGGATGATTGTGGAAGTACAGGCTTTTAATTTCCTGGCAGACAGACATTTCTATATCAAGAGACAGCACTTGGTCTTGTTGCATTGAAATCTGAATAAATTTGTGTTGATCTCGATAAGAGTTTTGAACCTTGACTTTCTAATGCTTTACAATTGGGTATTTTTTTCATCGCTTTGTCAAGGAGGATGACTGTAGTAAGCTTACTGATTACTCCTTGTATTTGATAATCTTTTTGTAATGTGGGAGGGATATTAAGAAGAACAGAATTGAATGCTCTTGGAAAACTCTTCATGGAATCAGGTTTAAGCACTGCTGTAAATAGGATGCACATTCCCTTTCAATGCTTAGCTGTTGCAGGATGAATACGCCAACACTCAGGACAAAAATCAAGAAGGTCTGTCTCAGAAAACACTTGCAAAACATAGGGTGACTGCCGTCTTTGAAAATTGTCATCATTCCTGTGATGCATTGCCACCCTTGGATTTTAGGTGGGCATTAGCTAGAGTTGAATTGAAAAGTAGCCATACTTCTGTCTGGATACATCTCTGTGAAGCCCCTCTTTGTTTCCCCACTTCTCATGTTTGTCTTATGATGTGCCAGTGGCAAATAATTTTTAGTTTACTATTTAAGATCCTGTCAGTCTTTGAGTATCCACGCTGCAGGGCAAAGGGTCTGAAGGGAGGGTGAACAATCATACGGAAGGGGCACTGGGTGTCCTGATGGAAATCCAATGCATCAGTGGTCAACATGGCTTTTCTTCAGTGAAACCTGAATCATCATTAGCAATGAAATGTCTGTTTTCAAGGGAAAGAAAGCTGATTTGAGTGAGAGTGGGTTTTTTTCACCAGTAACATTTTGAAAAGAAAACAAGGAATTTTCGGGGTGACTGCTAACGTTTATTGAAGTGTCTTCAATATGCCAAGATAGGTTTTTAGCAATTGGAGTTAGCCTTATAAGACTTTGTAAAAGTATTTCTTGTGTTTTTTTTTTTTTTTTTTGAAAAAAACTTTTCCTGAATTATATAGCTAAAAGCAGGACAGGATGCTGCAAGTCTAGTTTGTATTTTATGGAGTGCTCTAAAGGCACCATAATCCAGAGGATGGTTGTGAGAGGGGTGGTAATAGGAAGGATAGCAATAATGATCATATTTTTTATTTTGTTTAGGGTGCTGAATTTTATTTTATTTGTATAAACTTTTTAAAATATTGCGGTTGCTATGCAATAGTGTTACCAGCAGTTTTGTTCTTCTGATTTTGTTTGGTGGACGCTAGAACACCGCTCCTGTCATTCAAAGAAGCTTTTCATAGAAACTTTTTTCCCCACTTCAGTGTTTTTAAGATACTTTCATTCTGAAAGCCCTTGAAATTCAGATTAAAAATTTTTACCTTATTTTTTCCACTCTAATTGCATATGAATGTTTTTTTCCTATAGTGGCACTTCCCATTTTGGATTATTTTTCTACCTCTGCATATTATGTGATTTCTTGTTAAAGTGAATGACAAGATGATATATGACGCACTTGAGATGGTATTGAGAGCAGAGTATAGTTGGAAAATTGCAGTGATAATTTTCTCTTTACATCTCAAATTTACACGCAATTGAGGAAAAAAAAAAGTGTAACAGGCAGCTCAAGAAAAACATAAGGGGAAACCTTGAAAAATTACAGGGAAATTTCCATAACAGATACACTCATAATGCGGGTTTAATAATGATTTCCTGTCATGAACTATTTTTATCATTTGCCTCCTCTCTGACGTGGCATTCTATTTAACATTTTTGAGAGCCATGTTTTAATCAGATTAAGCTCAAGGAAAACGATAGGTATCTGTTTGGCTCATGACTTCTGCTTCTGTTTCTGATTTAGTCACAAGACTATTGTTGCTGGAATCTTTTAAAACCCAGTTTGCTTCCATTTGCAGCCGGGGCGGCTCACGGTGTGCGAGCCCAGAGGTTGTGTGACAGGGATTTTCATGATATATGCGCAGGGTACATTATGGAATTATTCTATAAATTAAAGAAGACTGATGCAAACTGTCTCTTTTCCTTGTGTGATTAAATAGCTAAAAATAGCTATCTATTTTTAGTTTTGAGCATAGTAATGTTTCTTAGGAACAAACTCACCCAACGCAGTGTGCTAGGAAAGGCTGGTCATGAATAATGCTGCATTCTGATCTCCTTATGTAAAAAAAAAATGCTTAGTAAAACAGTGGATATTCTTGCATCATTTTATATAGTGTGCAACTTTAATAATGCTTCCCATGTAAGAGATGGCATGAGAAAAATATATAAATAGATATATTTTAACTTTGGTGTTTTCATTTCATTAAAGAAAGCAGGAAAGTTTGTAAGCAAAATTCTGAGTTAAGTTCTTCAATATTCTGCATGTCCTGCAAATTTAGAAAGTAACCAGAAAAAAAGGTACTGTATAATGTTTTGGATTATTGGTTGTGCTTGGATAGTTGTAGGCTTAGCACCTCTTTCCGTGATCTCAGCATCTTGGAGCATGGGGGAGCCTGGTTTTTAAAGAGCTCTGTCTATACGTGCTTCTGTAATTTCCAAAGGAAAAAATACATATATAAAATTTCGAATAACTTCTTTTGTCTATTGCAAATACATTTTTTTGCCTGTACAGTAGAGACTATATTCAACAGCTCAGTTTGTATTGCTTCCTTCAGTGTATTATTTATTTGGTTGACATGCTAGAAAACTGCAAGCCTAAGGATTAATATAGGTTATTAGTTACTTTCCATAATAAAATTAGCTGACCTTTAAATAAGAGCATTATACAGGGGATCTCTAAGTGGAAAAATGACAGAATTCTTTTTTTATCACGGTAGCCATTTCGATTACTAAATCTTACAGTCACTGTTTAGAATGTACATGTTGTGATTAAATGTTGCTCTTGACTATGTATTTGCAGACAAAAATGAAGTGGAATTTTTTTATTCAAGATAGAATTTAACCCCTTTGTTACATCTTCTGCCAGTTCTTATATTTGATCACATTTGAACAATACAGAAAAAATGAAGTTGCAACTTAATTTTCTAAAACAATGAATGTCATTTGGAACCAACAGCAGTGGGAGTTTTCTGTGGTTTTTATTAAGCATGATTATATGCAGATTCCTTGAGTGCTCCAGCAGACTTTCTTGGGTTGCTATCAGGCATACGTGATGTACGCCCTGTAGCTGGTGACATGCAGTTCGCTGTATCAGCCTGCTATTATTTATTTATCTTTCCAGTGTCTAAATTGCTCTACCATTTTAAAGACAGACATAGTATAAAATAGGATCTTGCACATGAAGTTTATGTGCACACCATTAGTTTTTACATTGGGAACACAATACACCTCATTTCCAAATCAGCTACTAAAGCAAACTTTCCTAATGTTTTCTTGTGTTAACCCAGGGTTTGTGCTAAGTAATTGTAGAAACATACATAATCATAAATAATCATGCATAATCATAGAATCAAATAATGGCATTATTAATTGTGCCATTGTCTAGAAAAGAGCTTATGAGTGCTTTAAGGATACTCTGTATTTTTATATTTAAAACGTTGATAATTATCTATAATGATCATATGGCCTGGATTTCAGGTGAACTTCAGTACAGCAGCACAAGCAAATCTGTAGTTTCTCAAATTTTGACTAGGTCTTATAACATTTGTTGAAATCCTTACAAGATACTCATCTATTTGTAGCATCATATAGGTCTGTCTCCCCATCTGTCTCTGTTTTTCATGACAACGAGGCTCTGGTACTTTCTTTTTTTTTTTACTTCAGTACTTATTCATTGAAGCCCACTGTAATGCTGTTCCTATCACAGATATTTGTCCAACAGCTTTTATTGATAATTTGTGATAAAAGATTTCTTCTTAGGGAGAAATTTTAACCAACAATGGGTGAATTCAATTTAATTAGATTTAATTCTATATGTTAGAAAAACTAATGTAATCAAAACCTACTTGTATACTATTAAATAAATAAATTACTAACATAGTGTGGTGCCAGAATCTAAGGAGCACTAAAAAAAAGTAGGTTTTTGAATTATTTTCTGCTAAGCCGTGTTTATTAAGGAATTCATACAACTTTTATATTTTAAAAGTAAGGGTTCAGGTTCCCTTCAAATAAATCCTTATTTAACAGGATATAACTGACTTTTTTTTTTTTTTTCAGTATTGGCAGCCTGACTAGAATAGTCTCATCTGGTTTAACTAAAATCTTTGCATTACTTGGCGGTGGTTTCTTTTGTACGTGGTGCTTAGAGCTCATTGAAGCTCAAACGGTACAGGAAATGCAAATCATGCAAATCATCCTCACGCTGACGATGTACAGTGGCGTGATTGAGCAGCAGTACGTATGGCTCGTGGGCTGACCACATGAAAGAAGTCATTTAAACACCAGATGAGCCCAAGCTGGGTTATGTTAAACTATGTGTGAGCTTCAAAGCTTATAGAATAGCATCCTTTTTAAAAATAAATTTATTTTATTAATAACACCTGTGTTGAGTTTTTAAACAGTGAGAACATGTATAGATGAATGTTACATTAAATATATGCCTTACTTAAATCAGAAGGGCAAAATTTTATTTTTTTTTTGTGGATATTCAGGTATGCATTCATATTGGTGAAGGTAGACAACAGTCTAATGAACTACAAAAAAAGTCCAGTTCATGTTTGCTGTACATAAAAGCCCAACTCTTCTCTGCCTTTCAGGTAAAAATGAAAATAAATGGAAGGTAAATGGGAATTTTGCCTGTGTAGAAGGGTTAAGAACAAACTTTCTGTAAGTGCTTTTGAGTGGAGAGAAGAGGGAGGTGGAGTGCTTGCTGCTTCAAATTTCTTGGGTAACTTAGAGAAAATCCTGCATTCCCCAACGCCCCCCCATAGTTCTTTAAGAGCTCTCTCTCTGTAGTTTCAGGGCTGTATCCTTTAAATAAAATTGAGCCCTCATCACACTCTGAACCTAGAAGGTGGAGTGGTTGGGAGAGTAGCTGTGGTGGGAACCCTGGGCTTCGTTCAGCAGCTCTTGTGAGATGGATGTGTACAGACCTATAGACATGACCTGAGTAAAGTCACGGGTAGAAAAATAAGAATTTTTATACTAATCTGGCAATAAAAAAAGTGGATGGTAAATTCTTAAAGACATTGTTTCTTTTGGTAGCACTCAACATAGGTGGCTCTTTGGCTTCTAGTAAGAGTCATATTAGTTTTTGTGGTTTTGTTTTGGGTTTTATATTTTTTTTTTCTGTTTGGTTTTTCACAGCCCTCATTTGCTTTGTTTTGGTGTTTGGTTTTTTTTAAGATTTGAGATTCATTCAAATAATGTAACATGACACAAAGCTGGAAAACGTCAATCTTGAACTGTTTCTGTGTCATCTTGTTTACTTTTTACTTGAAACAGTAGCCCTAAGGAGGTCTACGATGGGACTAGTCAGAACACTGTACTGTATCACTCTGATGTGTTTAATTTTGGCATGATACTTTTCGCTAGTGCCTTGTTCCACCTTGATTTTGTTCTTTCTACTAATACACAGTTTTTATGCTTCATCTACTGTTTTCTTTCCCTTAAAGTCAAACCATAGGTCCTGCATCAGGAGAGGAAGATTTCCAATCTCTTGAAATCATCGCAAGATGCAGGGAGAAGGAATATGGTAAATAAATAGTTTTCCTGAGCCAGTTGCAGAGTCATCCCTTACGGGAGGACATTCATGAGACTTCTGGCACAGGCTTCTGGGCATGCGTTTACACATCCAGCCCACACTTAGTATTTTAATAAAGGCAGGAATTTAAGTAAAAGGTAATATTGTCTTTTATACTCAGCACAAGAAATACCAAGATAGAGGAGCTAACAGAGAAAGAGAAAAAGATATTTTACTACTTGTATCTATAATAGTTTAATGTAATTTAATATCTATTTCAGTGTTTGGTGGGAAGTAAAGATTACTTAAATATTTGTACCTAAGAGCACAGAGCTGCAGAAAGATTTTTAAATTTTAAAGTTAATGAGTTTCTTCCAGAAGTATATATAGATATACTCAGAAAATTAATCCCATATGATTGTACAGCTTCCAGTGCTCTAGAACTTTTTTGGAAGTACTTTCCGAAGAACGTCTCTGGTCACCTTGACAAACAGCTTGAGTAAAGTTTCCTTTTCAGAAGCCTATGAAAGGTTTTACTTGTTATGCAAAGGCATTGCTGGAAGAAACCTTGGCCAAAACTATTTCACTTTGCTCAGGTTTTTCAGATATGGAAGCTTGTCGGCCAGCTACCTCGAACAGATTTTTAGCTTTCTGTGGTGTACACAGTGATGATTCTGTGATGATTTTTAGCTTTCTGTGGTAGTACACAGTACTAACAAATTGGCTGCTGTCAACAATTTTCCTGGTCACAGTTTAAATAGCTTAACTCAGAATGCTTCACAGTTTTATGGTAGAATTCAGTAGAAGTGCAGAAAATATATATTTATATAGTATGTATGTGTGTTATGTGTATGTGTCATATATCTTTGTGTGCATGCACACAAACATATGGTCATAAACATGTCCTATCTGTGCCTGAAAATATATCTGAAAATACTGAATGCATGGTCTCATAAAGATAATGGTTTGTTTCATGACATCTGGCAGGTATTGTGGTGATCAGGGTCCATAAACAGTGATGTGATCATAGATGAGTTGATTAATCTGTAGACTGTGATACTCGCCTATCTTCACCTCTGGCTTGGGCTCCTGAATTCTCACTGTGTCCCTGATTCTCTTCGTCCCCCATGATAAGCCAGCTTTGGCCTCAGTTTCTTAATCTTCAAAATAAAAGGATCTAGTATATTCTTCTGACTTTGTTGCATATGACTTCAAGGCCTGCGGTGCATATTTCCCTTTGCATGTTACTGGGGGAAATACTGGTCATGTAGCACTGGGTGCTTTATTTAATGCTAAAGGCATTCAGAAGTTTCAGGATGTAACGGTTGTATGTGAAATCTGTTGGGAAAAGTTAATTTGTAAAATATATGGAAGCCTAAAAGCATTATTATTAGATGATTATTTTATTACTGGATTCTTCCACATGTGGAAATTCTTAAAATTTTGTAGTGTTGGAGGTTTGGTTTCCCTACTCAGGTTTGCTTACATTGATGTTGTAAAAGTTGGCCAAACATGAGTGTAAATGACTTACTGGAGTTGTTAACCCTGCAAAACTCCCAGCCAGGAGCTGGGGAAGAAAAATGGGCATAAGACTTCACGTTCAGAACTCTCAAATTCCCACACAAGTTAAGTATATTCTCTTTTTCTTTGAATTGTCTCCTGCATGTCTGCTCTTGCATTGGTCCCTTATATCCCATGTCAGAAGCTCTAAACTACCTTGCCCAAGCTGCAAAGTTGAGACCTTTTAATTCTTTTTGTGTCACTGGTGGCATTATAAATAAAAAACTGTTACGTGTGAACTAAACACTTAAAATTATGTAAATGGAAATTTACAGAAACCAGCTTATAGTATATGCCCGACACGATGCAAGTTCTATCTAATAAATATACGTCTGAAAAGTTGTATTTAATCCAAATGCTCTCCTTTATGACCTTCAGCCATGTTTGTAGAGAAACCTCTCTTAAAGCACTTAAAGCTTAATTCAGAACAGACTAAACAATTACCTTTTGAAAGTCAGATGAAATATGTTTGGCAGCTTTTGAATTTATGATAGTGTTTGAATCACTTCTTTGAAAGCTCACTTCATTTGGTCATTCAGGCATTTTGGTGTAATCGTTCAAATCCAGTAGCGAGGATGGGCGTCGTCAAGGTAGATGTTATGATCAGAAAGTATAGTGGCTGAAAATAGTGTGTGATAAATGAAAACTGACATTTTCCATATTGATATGCTTTTGAATATCCATCTACCTGCTGTCCCTGTGTTTTTGGTGAAGTGTGGTTGATAAATATCTCCATGTGGGTAGGGGGTTGGTCCTCAAATTACAGGTCTGGAGACTCTTAAACATTAAAGTTTTATTTTAATTACTTAGGGAACAGAAGTGTCACTTTATCTTCTGTTAGTATCAGTGATGCACGTTTGTGCACCAGTGTGTGACTAGTACTTGTAGGAAGAAAAGGAAGAAGATTGACACTGCACGATGTATAGTAGGACTATATCATGAACACAGGGCAGAAAGATTTAAATTGTGATTCTGATTGCCAGTTCACTGATTACATTGAATCGTTTTCTCCGTTTTTATTAAGACAGGAAAGTTGCCAATCTGCCGCAGCAATAGATATTATAGAAGTGTGAAGGACAGTTGGGACAGTTGGGAGAAATAAATATTTGCATTTTCCTTATATTTTTTGTAGCATTTGATTAAGATATGGTAGGGGCTTATACATATATGAATATGAAGGAGTATGTGCTTTGTGAATATACACTGAATTCACAAAGTTATTCCTAATGTTCTGTAGTGCTGCCTGCTTCTGACAATATCTGATACAGATCATATGCCTCTAAAAAGAGAAGTACCTGAAGCAAAATATCCTCATGAAAACAGGTTGGAGATACTCACATTTGCTCACTCGCTCTCACTTGCATGTTACATTTTGGCACGTTGTATGAGCAGGTAGCATATCTACTACCTGCTGTTGAAAGTGTTGAAGATACTGAATTATTTATTCCATCTTCTGCACTATCCAAACTCGTTTTGGGTAGTTTGACACATCTCGGTCTTCCATATGGATACTTCATGGTGACAGAGTTGCCAGCTGCTCAGGTTTTATGACAGCCTTGTTTTTTTCAAGGAGTGTATTAGTTTTCTGCGAAGAATCCTGCTTTTCCTGAAGTTCCCATTCTTAGGCAGTTAATGCTGTGAATGGGATTTTTTTTGGAAAATTAGCTAAGAGCGTCTATAAAGGTATTTTTCAAAGGACTTGATGTTTGTAGGTTGTGCAAAATGCAATCAGAGCCATGGGATATTAGAAAAATAAGAAATCCATTTGCTAAGAAAGCTAAGTTCCTTTTAGCAATAGTCTTCATTTTTTTAAAAAAAGTGTTTAGATATCAAAGTGCGTAACAACATACAAAACAGTTTGAAATACTTTGGGGAACAGGATTTTTGGGGCACTTGAAATGTAGGACTAATGGGTCTGCTAAGACCCTGCTCATTTTCTCTGCAGTTGTGCAATGTGAGTGGGTCTTCTGTTGTTTTAAAATATAAAATGTGTAGACCTGAGAACTGGGGAAAGGTTTGAGTTTTGAGTCCACCCAGACTTTTTAAACTAAAGGCAAATCAGCCATTGTCTTACTTTGCCATTCGTTAGTTAATTCAGGCATCTATTCATATAAACCTTTTTAAGGGAAACTCATTGTTTTGGTGGGTCTGGGCTGCAGTGAATTTGTTTCCTCTTCAGTGAGATAAATCAGTGTCACTTGCAGTGAGGTCCTTATATCCATGATGTTGACTTTCTCCTCTGTGTCATCCTGGATGCAAACTGACACCAGATGACGTGAACTAATACTCCTCAAAGTTTGTTGTTCAGGTTTACTATTGAATAGTAGTGTTCTGTTTAGTCTTAGGACTCCTCCATGTTGCCACAATCTCTTGGGTGTACTGCGTTTTTCATGTGCATCATTTGACGTTTGTTTTTTCTTTAGAGTTGGGCAGAGAATTTACCCAGTGGAATGAATTTGCAGAATCTAAAACAGTAAATAATGCTATTTTATTTAAATGCTTTCTGATTGAGTAGAACATTGATTTTGCAAGTCTTTTTCTGTAGAAAAGTCTTTTCACTATACACCACTTTGTTCTGTGGGGACCTTTGTGAATTTTTTGCCTTCAGACACTGTCCTTCCTTTGTTTTGCTCCTACTTTTTTCTTGCTCCATCACAGCACATATTTGAGCAGAGTTAATCCTTACATCTTATATAAACTTTCAGCAGTGGTTAATTTTCACTAATGGGTTATTCTGATTTGCCTATGCTCTGCTCTAACAAGATTCCTTTGCTTCTTTATTTAATGCTCCTGAAATCTGAGGGAGGAAGATGATGTGGATTCATGGCTTTCTCCTTCCCCTGTCACCACAGCAATAGCTTCTTGGTCTTGACCCCTCTCTTCATGGGAACAGAGAGGACGATGTAGCCCATGGTGAACAATCTGGCCACTCAAGTAAAAATGTGCATCTGTCAGTAATTAATTGGAGCCAAATTTAATTGCAAATGAGGGAAAAAATAGTACCGTGCATTTAATAAAATTCAAGAAGCTTCAGTGTTGTTGCCCCAAACCCAAAGCAATCCAAACAGAATACACCTCACTTAACCTTAAAAGTCTAGAAGTCTTATGTGTCAGAGTTTCTTTCAGGTTTACGTCTTGATGTTAAATATGGAAGTAGTTTTGATTAACTTTTTCACATCCTTTTCAGTATCCTTTTGATTTAAAGGTCACTGAAAATAGTGGTAAGTTTAAGACTAGTTCTTAACCAATTGTGTCAGCTGGGGATCTGGCCCCAACTTGGATTCTGACATTGATTGTACGTAAATAGTATGGTCAGCTGGTTGAAAAAAAGTTTCAGAGAGGTAGGAAGGAATTGAGAGAGAACCCAAGTAATTTACAAGTTAAATAATGCATTTATGCAACCTTATGAATATTTTACATGTGAGAGATTTGCTGTTATTCAGCTTCAGCCCCATTTTAGTTTTGCTGGATAACATCAGTGGTGTCAGCAGGTTGAGACAAGATTCTCAGGAATTCTACATGTCCTGATGGAGGTCTGAAAATTTGGATGGCATGAGGGAATGCAGGAAAGGGTGGGACATGAAATAGTGGGGCTGGAAATATAGCCCCCTTCTACTACAGCTGTGTCAAACAGCAGATGTACATGCAGAGAGCTGAGAGGGTTTTTTGGGGTATGCTATATATGAAGAAAGGGGAAATGCATTTGATTTCTGGGCAGTATTCTTTTGGAAAGTGTGACTAAGGTCTGTTGCAGTTGGAACAAAAATTTCAATGATAGTATCCAAAATAATACACTATAAAATGAGGGGGAATGTACTTTTAAACAAAAACCAGGATGGTTTTGGTGGTGTTTTTTTTTTAAACAAACAAACAAAAAAAAAGGATTGGTAGTATGAGTTCAGAACAAGCTATTAATTTCTACTGTATTTCAGCATACAAGGTAAGCCCTAAACCCAAAGCTGTTGGGCTGGTAGCACCATGAATATTTATCACTGTGATTATATGTATGTATAGTAATTACAGGAAGAGGAAAAAATATTTTTCTTTACAATTAATATTTGTAAATGTTTATGAAAGTTCTTAGAAATGGATAAGACGAGCACATGGCCTAATTAAGATGAAAAGCATGACAACTCTTGTGATTTGTTCTGAAAACTAAAGAATGTTAAAACAGTAAGACTTAATTATTTCTGTAACATATTAAATTATGCTTTATCTAGAAAACCTGTATGAGATATATCTGTAAGCATTTTTGACATTTGTACATGTCATGTAAAAAACTTACTGTTAATTTATTTATTATACTGTCATATATTATTACTTACTAGTATTTACTTTTCAGAAATGCAGAGTAATCTATTGTTTAAAGGCAAACCAAAAAGCATTTTATATCTGATTGAAAATTGTGTATTCTTGGAGTAGTGCTAAAAGTTCATCTTAATAATATAAAAATGTGTTTAATGATAAACAAAAATAACTGATCTGTATATAACATCCCAGGCATTAATAATGCTATTTTATACACAAGTTCATTTCAAAAAGATGTTCAAGCCAAATCTGAACTGCGGGGTTGAAATCAAGGAAACTGTACAATGGAGGAACCAAAGTCGTCAGGTTTGATCTTCAGGAGCTTGAAGACGTTATCATCTTTGAAACTCTTGCAGGTGGTTCCCCTAATGGTTCTTGTTATTTACTGTAAAATTTTGGTTGGCTTCTGAAGAACTGGAGAAAACAGCCATCAGCAGTGGTGTGACTGTGTGTTGTGTTTCATGGTTATTGATGATGATTTGTTTGGTCATAGTGTCTGCGTGGTGTCCTGTGGCACCCTGACTTCGCTCTGCTGAGTGCATGACAACTGTGGCCAGAATAAAAACATATTTGGGGTAAAAACCTGAGGGTTTTGAGACTCTCTGCTGTAAATGAATATATTTATAGATACAGTATAATGTGGATCTCTGCAAGAATGAAGCAGTCATTGCCTGGTGAAAGCATGGTGGGATTATATGCTTCCTGGTGTTCAGGGTTTTAGTTCTAGATTGATACAGACCCTTCTTCCAGCATCATGCTCTCCTCCTGAAGGGTGGATGAATGTTAATTCAGTCAGTGCCATCTAATGAGCAGTCTTTTATTTTCTTTTTTTTTTTAGTGCCTGTTTCCCCTAAAAGGCTCATATTTGTAGCAATATCCAAATCTAACTCTTTTATTGTAATACTGCACCTTGCAGACAAAGAGTGCTTGTACCTCTTCTCTGGACAGCCAGATATTTGATCATGAACTCATTTTACTGTGAATGTAGTTGTTTTGCGGCAGAGATTTATAGCCTTGGATATAATTTGCAGTGCAAGAGAGTCCCTGTTGCTGTACAGGATGGTACCCTAAAGTAATCCTCTTTTTCAGAGAGAGCTGGGTTACCTGATCTGTAATACAAATTGTGGCCATGTTCGTCAGCCTTTTGTGCTGGCAGATCTTCTGCCAGACAAAGCAAATAGTCCAGGTACTGTTTTAAACTTGCCTGGTGAATTGTAGAGTTCAACCTCTGTATCCATAGGTATACAAATATGACATGTGTGGTCACCCAAGGGGAAGGCTAAATGTGTTTTTAGTTAAGTTGCATGAGAATGTAATTGAAAGATTTAGGGCAATGCTATAAAAGGGTAAATCATGGTTACGTGACACACAGAAGATTGGTAAAGCAAAACAAAAATACTTTAGCACCTTCACTTTTATAATTTGGTTGATGTAAGTGGAAAGCTGTACTAGTCAATTTTGTCTGCTGGTAATTAAAAACAAACAAACAAACAAAAGTAAAGGCTTCTGTATTTTACTGATTTTCAGTCCTTTGGTGTAAAATAATGGACAAGACAGTAGCAAAGGTCAGAACATTCTCCAGACAAATTGCAGCTCTGAACCTGCAAGCACCCTCTGCTTTCTTCCCATGAATATTTGTATTGAATGTATGGTAGTTCCTGAGAAATCAGCACTATTAAGTGATTCAGATGAAACATGAGCTTAATGTAAGACCAGACCTTATGTGAATGGTGGTCCTGAAATCTGACCAGCTTCCACGGCAGTGGGGCTACTGCCTGCGTGATGGTCTTGCTCTATGGAAGGACCATAGCATAGTAAAATGCTTGGGGATATTTTGGAAAGGAGAGCTAGGGTAGTTCCTTACAAATGTGACCTTCAGTGCAGGTTTTGTGAGGATTTGCCCAGTCTGTTGAAGTGGACTGTATATATTATGTGTTGTAGTGTTTATAGGTTTAGATAAGAATATCATAACAGCCATTGAAATGTGTGTGTGTGTGGGGGGGGGGGGGGTGTTGTGAGATGGTAGGTTAATGATGTAGCTGTTAATTTGAATTAGCAGTCAATTTAAATATAGGTTTCTCTTACAGAGACAAAAGTTGCAATTTAAGGCTCTTTGGTGGTCTAAAAACAGCTTAATTCTCTAGTAGTATGGTAATAAGTACTAATCCAGTTTATGCAGTGATTGTAGTATGTCATGTTTGTGAAAGATTGCCTAACTCTGCTTTCTCTTGGTTTTATGTTAATTTTTTTAAATTAAACATAAAACCTTATAACATCTTTATGCTGAGATAAACTGTTCAATTTAACTTGTGCTCAAGCAGCAGCTGTCAGGAATTATCATGTTTCAAGCATTCTTGCCGTCACCTTGTGTCTCTACCTCCTGGATACAATCCGTGGGATGATAAAGCTCACCTTGTTAGGATTTATTACTTAAATAATAACCTGAGGTAAAATGAAAGTTGATGTCACACAGAATGACAACTGACATATATTTATGTTGCATGTTACATTATAATGAACTTCTCTTTCTTCCCCTTGTAATAGGTGTTAAATGGAAATACACTCCAGCATATACTCCAGTGCCCTGTGTGAGTCCATTAGCCACGTATGTGGCTGCTCTCTGGGCATGTTCATGAGGACTCGTGCTGTCAGGTGTTATTTAGGCTTATAATGCTGGAGAAATTGGTTATCACTGGTAGTTAGCAGCCTTTCTGCCAGTAAAGAAACAAGTATAAGAGCATCTCATATTCATTTGGTTTAATTCTGTGTACTCATATTTATTGGGTTAAATTCTGAAATGCTGTGAAGTAATGCAAGGTAATCGGGAAGGGTATTTTCTAATAATATCATCACTTAAATGGATTTATTTTTATTTTTTTTTCTTGGTGTAAGAAACGTAAGCTGTGTGATTTCAGGCTCTAAATCTGAATTTGGTAGTAATCGCAACAGTTTTCTCTTGACACTGGTTTACTGATGAGCTGGGCAGTGATAAGTGGTGTACTTGTTAATCAAGTCTTTGCACTTTCCGTTTACAGCGGAGAAAATTTGGGTCTACTTCTTAAAAGCTTTTCAGGTTTTTGGCCTTTCTTGCATTATTAAAAGCCCACCTTCAGTGCTCTTGAATTCCACCAGTTTGTGTACACTAGTACTGCAAACACTATTTTCCTTACCTGTGGATATAGCAATTATTTTTTTTCATATTTCTCTCTTAATTATTCTGTTGGCCATCTGAGTTAGTTGAGATATTTCAGACCTACACAGTTTTGCCTAAGCTTATATCTTGGATCTCATCTCTTGTGCTCCCCATTGTCCTTTTCTCTCCAGTTGTGATGTTAACCTTGGCACCCCCACTATCTTCTCTTTCCACTTCTGCTTTTGTGCTTTATTCTGCAATGCTTCCTGTGTTTTCAATCCCAATTGCCATCTCTTTTTTTTTTCTCTATCACGTAGTTAGATGCTGTCCTGCATTGCTTCAGTTTTCTTCCTAACTCATTGCAGAAAGTGATTTCCTGAAAAATTGGGGAAGGATAAACCATAATACAATCCAGAAATAGACAAAATTTTGCCAAGCAACCAATTAATCTAATTTTTGTAATATTTGGGGTCTGTTTTCTCCTGTTTGTATTCTTTTGTGTACCTCTAGCACTAAACTCACAGCCATTTCTGAGCAGGCGTATTGCATCGCCTGTAGGAAGCTCTCCTGCCTCTGCTTTGAATCTGGCACCCAGGTCATCTGTTATTAGTTTTCATGACAGATTAGTGATGACTTAGGGAAAATTATTTTTTCCTCTTAGCATGGCTTGCAATAAACCCAAGCTCATATCCTAATTGGCATTCTGTTTGACAGTCCCTTAAAATGGTCAAATATTTGATGAACATTCATCGTATATAACATTCATCTCTTACTTTCAGAAGCCTTTCAGATCAGCATTGACTCACGTTGATGAAGACGGATACAGGATCTGTTCTCTAGGAAGTATTTATTCTGTAGATACAGATTATCTAACAACGGTGTATGTTACTGTAGATGATGATGTGCTATACGGGATACTTGGGGAAGTTCACGAGTTTTAAGGTTGACGGCCAGAAGCATGAGTTTATAAGATTTCTGAAGTAAGTTTGGCAGTAATCTTTAACACAAATTCATGTAAAAACAGGAAGAATGAGAAAAAATAGAATGAAGGATAGGAATAAAAAGAAACATGCTATGTTAAAAAGTAGTTTATTAAAGCTATAATACCCATTTTCTATATTTTTTCCTTTTTTTTCCCTTTCTCTCCGTTTTGATGAGAAATGTCTAACACAAATGTCTGGCTCTGCAGTTCTCTGTAGGTTCAGTATTCAGTTTGCTTGGAAACAGCGCTAGCAGGGGACAGGAGATGCTCACATACTTTGGTTGAAATGCAGGGAAATCTGCCACTGGTTACAGTAGGGTCACAATTTCATATTACACATTTAAATACATTCATTTTCTGATAGCCTGGGAAGTTATACAAGGCTAAGATAGCAGCTTGTTAGTGTTGTTTGTGCCTGCTTTATATAATTGAAGAATGCATACAGTATTATAGACTCTGGAATAGCTGGAGTGCTGCAGCAATTCTAAAAGGGTGCAAGAGTAGAAACAACATTTCATTATAGAGGATACCTAATAAAAACGTGAAAGTAAAACAGAAAAAGGGTGGGTGTGTGGGGGGGGAATAGAAAACCAGACCATTCTAGATAAGTGCAGTGCATAAATCAAAAGGGTTTATGTCATAACATGAACATGTACCATTCCTGCTCATATATTGAATTTCAGTAGTCAGTTGCATAAAGAAGTAAAGTGTAATGAAACTGGCAAGCAAAGTATTCCCTAGTCAGCCTTATCTTTGTTCCATTTGTCCTTCAGATACAGCTTTTCTTGCCTTTTTCAATAAAATCCATCCAGCTTTTTTTTTTTTTTTTTATTTTGCATCTCTCTGTAACCGAGCTGGGAAGACCAATGAGATTTGGTGCTTTTCTAGTTGGTTTCTTAGCAGCTGCTTTTTAAGAGATCAAAACTTCGAATGCTGCTACATGGTATTAAGGCTTAGCTATTGATGTGTCCCTATAGGGGTTATGTTTTTCTTGAGGAGGAGGGAGAAGGGGAAGAGGTGACCCCTGTGAGCATGCTCACAGACAGTAAACACTGCTCTCCTTGTTTTCCAGGATCCTCTTTGCAAGCTCGGTGCTTAACCTGGCTGAACTCACTGCCCTCCGCCCTGACCTTGGCAAATTGAAAAAGGTCCTCTACTTCCATGAGAACCAGTTGGTATATCCTGTCCAGAAATGCCAGGAAAGGGATTTTCAGTATGGATACAACCAGATTCTTTCATGGTAGGTATTTCTCACGTTGCTCCTTGTTAGTTAAGATATCCTACTGTCTAAGACCTTGCAGCATTGTAAGCCTGAGGAGTCCTTCTCCACATAGATGATAGCCCTATAAGCAAACTGAGGTACTTACAGAGTCCTGAAGAGAGGTCGATAAAAGCACTGTGGCAGAAAGAATCCACTCTATAAACTTATCCCTATTGTGTAATGCCTACTGATGCTCTGTTGGGCTACTATGTTGTACCCATTAGTGATGGGGATTTTGAACTATGTCTTGGCCATAAGTGAGATGCTTTATTTCATGGATGCTTCGCCAAGCTGCAGCTAATCAGCTCTTGCTTGGCCATAGCTTTTACTGCATCCAACTGAAATTATATAGAGGGTTTTAGGGAAATAAACAGAAATTAAAATGTACTGCAGCACTTTTCTTGTGAAGAGAGGGCAGTAAACTTACCAGATAAATCCTTATATTTCTTTCATGTAGCATTCAGAAATTGTGTAGTGCTAAAATGCCCACATGTTTTAAAGGCTGTGGCCCTTTATTGTTGCTAAAACCAAATGTATTTCTTGAAAATGAGTTAACGAAAGAAGTTAATAACAGCAACACTGAAAAGCTTTGTGGTTAGACACTATACAGACTAAAGCGAAACAGCAACACTTTTTTTAACTGAAATCCATTTCCATGATCTTTCTCGCCTGTTAGTAGGAGAATTATTAGAAATAGAGATTGAGCATTTTAAGGCACAAATTAAGCTTTAGTATCTTTCAGTTGGTACTGAAATTTCTCAAATAATGGATCTCTCTGCTCTGGCCATTCTGTAGCTGCTTCTGCCACTGCATTTGCAACATGTTTCACTTATTGAGCAGTAAAGATAAGGAACTATAGTGAAGTATTTTTTGAAAAACTGTAGCAGCCATTTTCAGACGTTACAACAAAAAGGATGTATTTTTTGGCACTGGGGCAAGGAATACCCTTTATATATATATGTGTGTATATATATATGTTGCTTTGTTATGGCAGTTATTTTTCACACAGCTATTGTAAACTGATGAACATCCTCAAAATATGCATTTTTAAGATTATAAAAGTATCTTTTTTATTAATGAAAAAAAGATGACTTCCATTCTGCCTTGTTCAGACTGCAGTAGCTTCTCCATGTAATTATATGATATGTGTGTTCCATTTCTGTTGCTGCAGAAACTCCATTTCTAACAGCAGATAGAAGCTATCTCCTCTGTACTGTTAGTTGCTACCTACATCTGCAAAGAAAGTCATCTTCCCATCTTCCAAATCTATTAGAAATAGGAAAATATATCTTTCCAGTTTTGCATAGAGCTTTTTGGAGATGATTAAAATAAAGAGCACTCTGAATCTTCAAGTTGGTGCTTTGGATTATTAAGAAAGATTTTATTTTTTTTCCCTCCCTGCTATTACTGGAGAGTTAACGTAATAAAATCACACTTTTCAGTGGTGGCTGATTCCTTTTAGCTGCTCAGGCAGTGATGGGATCTTTCTAATTTGACAGTGATATGCAGAGCCTGCAGGAAAAAGTTAGGCAGGTTAGACTTCATGCGCGGGAGAAGCAGACATGATACAATTAGAGGCTTTGCTACGTGTCAGAGAGCAGTAAAGAAACGTGCCATGCTCCTGCACTGTCTCATCTCATCTCTAAACCGATACAGCAAAGACGACTGGACCATTTGTGCAAAAATGAGACCAGTGGGTTAAAAACCATAGATGTGGGAGAGTGTGGAATTCCTGCAGCCTGCTTGAAAAGGATTGTTTTTCTGTTGTGGGTCTTTTTGCTTTTCCTGCTGACTACTGCTGCTTCGGTGAGCAGTGCCAGTTTTCTCTTGACCAGACAGCTGAGAGATGCAGTGAGGATGAATGACAGCCTCTCACCTCAAATATACTTTTCACCAACCTAGTGACTTATGAACACATGTCCTCAATGTATCTTGTGACCCATGGGTCTGTATCACAATATATAACATACTGAGAAAACCAACTGGCCATAAAGCATTTCTTACCTCAGTTAGTGTTGTGTGTTTGCCAGTGTAGCTAAGATTGTGTCAGCACTTCCAGAATAAGCTTTCAGGTTTTCTGATTTAACGTGTAGATGAGGCCCTCAGTGGCATGGTTTAGTGGTGGTCTTGACAGTCCTGGGGTAATGGTTGGACTACATGATCTTAAAGGTCTTTTCCAACCTAGCTAAGTCAATGATTCTGTAGCTCCTTGATTTCTCCAGGCTAAGTGGAGAAATAATACCTATGTTATCGTTTAACCTAATTTTAAAATTGTTGATCCATGTGATTTTAAAACAGCAGTAAAGAACAAAACATGACAATAATATGCCAATTTTCATCAAACATTTTTTGATGCTTTGTGCTATGTATTTTGTATGTTATAAATTATTAATATAAAACATACATATTTGGTGGGTATAGTTCTAATCAAGATTATGTATGCATAGCTTAAAAAAACATTCCATATCCCTAATAACCTGCTACCTGCCACACATGGTCAGTTGAAGGTAGGTTAATCAAAAGTAAGTTGTCCTTCAGTAGAAATGAGTATTTATAGAATCACAGAATAGTTAGGGTTGGAAAGGACCTTAAGATCATCTAGTTCCAACCCCCCTGCCATGGGCAGGGACACCTCGCTCTAAACCATATCACCCAAGTCGTCATCCAAGCTGGCCTTGAACACTGCCAGGGATGGAGCATTCACAACTTCCCTGGACAGCCTATTCCAGTGCCTCACCACTCTAACAGGAAAGAATTTCCTTATATCCAATCTAAACTTCCCCTGTTTAAGTTTTAACCCATTACCTCTTGTGCTATCACTACAGTCCCTAAGGAGGAGTCCCTCCCCAGCATCCCTATAGGCCCCCTTCAGATACTGGAAGGCTGCTATGAGGTCTTCATGCAGCCTTCTCTTCTGCAGGCTGAACAACCCCAACTTTCTCAGCCTGTCTTCATATGGGAGGTGCTCCAGTCCCCTGATCATTCTCATGGCCCTCCTCTGGACTTGTTCCAACAGATCCATGTTCTTTTTATGTTGAGGACACCAGAACTGCACACAATACTCCCAAGTGAGGTCTCACGAGAGCAAAGGTGCAGGATCACCTCCTTCGACCTGCTGGTCACGCTCCTTTTGATGCAGCCCAGGATACAGTTGGCTTTCTGGGCTGCAAGCGCACACTGCTGGCTCACGTTCATTTTCTCATCAACCAGCACCCCCAAGTCCTTCTCCACAGGGCTGCTCTGAATCTCTTCTCTGCCCAGCCTGTAGCTGTGCCTGGGATTGCTCTGACCCAGGTGTAGGACCTTGCACTTGGCATGGTTAAACTTCATGAGGTTGGCACCTGCCCACCTCACAAACGTGTCAAGGTCCCTCTGGATGGCATTCCTTCCCTCCAGCGTATCAACCGAACCACACAGCTTGGTGTCATTGGCAAACTTGCTGAGGGCACACTCAATCCCACTGTCCATGTCAGTGACAAAGATGTTGAACAAGACCAGTCCCAACGCCTATCCCTGAGGGACACCACTCATTACTGGTCTCCAGGTGGACATTGAGCCATTGACCACAATTCTTTGTGTGTGGCCATCCAGCCAGTTCTTTATCCACCGAATGGTCCCTTCATCAAATTGATGTCTCTCCAATTTAGAGACAAGGATGTCGTGTGGGACAGTGTCGAATGCTTTGCACAGGTCCAGGTAGATGACATCAATTGCTCTACCCCTGTCCATCAGTTCTGTAGCTCCATCATAAAAGGCCACCAAATTGGTCAGGCAGGATTTGCCCTTAGTGAAGCCGTGCTGGCTGTCATCAAGCATCTTGCTGTTTTTCATGTGCCTTAGCATGCCTTCCAGGAGAATCTGCTCCAGGATTTTGCCAGGCACAGAGGTGAGACTGACTGGTCTGTAATTCCCTGAGTCATCCTTTTTCCCCTTCTTGAAAATGGGGGATATATTTCCCTGTTTCCAGTTGTCGGGAACTTCACCTGACTGCCATGATTTTTCAAATATGATGGCCAGTGGCTTAGCAACTTCATTTGTCAGCTAACAACTTCATTCACCAGCTATAAGGAATTTCCATTTTCTTCCATGTTTACTTCTGCTGAAGTTTTGTTACAACAGGCCTTACCTCTTTATATTTTAAGAGATAATGACAGTAATGCGGTTTTCACCATTTTATGAATGGAATGTAATCAACAGATAGAATGCGATGTGCTCCTTTAGATTAGTGTTAGCAATTTGTTACTTAGTTTAAAAAAAGTTTAAAAAATATTTCAAAGAGTGAATAGACAGAAATCAAGACATTTCTGATTAAGGTACATGTGTTTCTCCCAATTCACATGAAAAGGCTGATTTTAATTAGCATTCCACTTGCACCTTTTGTTTGTTTATGAGAATATGTGGCCTATTTCCACTGCATGCAAAATAATTCCATTCCTTTTGTGCAGCAGTATGCTCATTAATCTTAACCACTTTTTACAGCTTGGTTGCTGATGTTGTGGTGTTCAACTCTGCTTTTAATATGGAATCGTTTCTTACATCCATTGGAAAATTTATGAAGCTGATTCCTGACCACAGACCTAAGGATTTGGAACAAATAATCAGACCAAAGTGCCAAGTTCTTTATTTTCCAGTCAGGTTTCCTGATGTGAGCAGGTCAGTACATTTTCCACGTCATAAATTGCTTCCAGCCTGTCAAAACTCTCTATTTATGGTGATGTTCCAACTAATCAGCTAAAGCCTTGTTAATGAAAGAGTTTGATAACATGCAAAATCCCCTAATTGATAAATGTATTTCAATAATTAGAGGCTATTCAGGCAGTGTCTGATCTGCTGAGCCTGTCCTGAGCAAGTTGTACAAACTTGCATTGTTCAGGATGAGTGATTTCCCACTTGTTTTAGTGATTACCCACTTGTTCTAGTCTTTAAAGAGTTGCTTGCTCCCCAGCTCTGTATATGTTTGAACAGGAGAGGTCAAAGAAGAAAAAGAAATGCTAGAAAATGGTAAAAGTGATAAGCCAGTAGTTAAGAAGCTATATTTCCCTTGGTGTTCTGCAGTGGGATTTTATTCCCTCCTCCCCCCTCCTACCTCTTCTTTTATTGTTTTCCAGGTAGGTGAAAAGCATCCCAGTAGCAGGGAGCAGACCTGCAGATGTTGGCATTAGTTGCAGTGGTAGCTGTTCTTCAGTCTTTCTAAGTTACTCTAAAGGACGTTTTTTATTACCCTTGTTTCAGAGCCTGTCTTGAAATTAGCAGTGGGTTATGTGACTCAAAGGGAACATTCGCTAGATCCTTTTCACTTTTGATTAAACCTAGCACAATTGTTTTTCCTCTTACAAGGGACTCTCCTCCCACCAAACAGGAACTTTGCTTCAATGGGACTGGCACTAAATAGAGTATGATTCTGCAATTTGATTATACTCTTAAAGCCAACACGATACTGGGTATGTTGTTTTTAATCTGAAATAAGGATGGAAAGCACCATAATGACTTTGCCAGAATACAGCTTTTGATCTGATAAGTTCTGGCCACACTTGATGTCTTTGTCACCCACCAGCTTGTACTTATAGTTCTGTCAGAGCATAGGCTGAATGTACATTTGTGGTAGTTTGGGGTGGTGAGGTTTTTGGTACAGAAGCTGAGGTTATATTCTCCATTAATGTTCACGCTGCAAGGTTTACATTTCAGTGTCTTGTAAAACTTTATATTCCAAAGCACTGATGCAAATAATTTAGAAATCAGTGTTTAAAGTTAAGTCTTCAAAACTTATGTTTTCAGCAAGTGGGTTAAAATCCTCCACTGTTCTTTAGGGACTTGGCTGCCTGGATGGAGCGGTGGACAGTACCCTGCCTGTGTATCTTTGAGGATCTACTATTGCTTCTTAGAGATCATATATTTCAAGAGCAAGGCAATGCTATGAATGCTCAGCATATTTGATATCGAGCCACTTTAAAAGGGTCTTGTGGCTTTGGCATACTTTTGGAAGTCATGTGGCCCAAGCGTCTTTTTGGAGATGAAGTTGTGATAACCCTGTCTCATATATTAAATCAGCTCTTTTGCACTTGTCAGCCCTGGCAGATGGGGTCAAATGAGACCTGACAAATTAGTCTGAAGTCATACACTCAGTGATCATTTGTCCAAAGCAGAAGGTGATAAAGTGGGTAAAATCATTAGACTACTACCCGAACTGGTAAAGGAGGAAGATGTCACATTTTATTGTGTGCTCTTCTTAATGTCCCGGTCTGGTATTAAATCTCATCTCACAAAGCAGGACACCGTTCATGTTTTGTGATTGTTGCACTTGAAATTATATCAAAGAGCTGTTTTCAGCAGTGATGGACAAAATCAAGATGTTCATGAGCAACTGTGTGTCCGTAAACTTTTTCAGCAGAGTAACCACAAACACAGATTAACTATCAGTTCTATTATTTCTAATACATAATAAATTCAACAACTGATCCTTTTGTAAGATCTGGGTGTTTTTAGACAAATCCCAGTATCATCAGAGTTAAAAAAAAGAAGGAAGGAAGGACTGCTGCTGCATGACTCTGAAGTTTTTTGGATTTTGACCTTTAGCTGCAACCAATATTTATTATTTCTTTTCAAGATCATGTTTTAAATAATGTTGAATGCACCTGATGTTGTGTCAACTGCATGCTGGTTGGTTTTTTTCTTTAACTCAGACTGCATTAGCATAGTGACTGAGTGGAGATTGAGGAGAAAAAGGTTAAGGAAAATTGTGTCCAAGCTAAAATTTATAAAGCAAGCTCTTAGCCCAGAGTGTTTTTCAAGTTATTTTCAAATGGTAATTTGCTTTATCCAAACCAAACTCATACAGTGTAAGTAAGTGATTATTTGCATGACTGAATCATTTCAGTGCCTGCAGTCTTTTTAAAATGCATAATTTTGTTGAGATGTTAGGAAAATATTTTAAAATTCTTAAGGCAAAATAACCAGGGTAATTTTTTTTTTTTTTTCATTGACCTCTTTTATTTTGTGTGTGAATGTCTCAGGGTGTGTTTGTGTCTGAAACATAATCTGCATTTTGGATTTGGGAGGGAGGTAGTCAAAGAAATCACCCTCATGCATGTGATGGTGATCTTTTAAGATAGTTTAAGATTAATATTGCAATTGTAGAGCAAAATATATTTGACCCTTGAGAAAGAGCATGTCACACGGGTTAATCTGGTAGCATATCTACCTCTTAATGTAATTACTGTAGGTGATGGGTACACAAACTAGCACAAGCAACAGATTAAATGAAGGTATAAGGAGGAACATTACCCTAGGAAACACTTGTGAATACTATTAGAGGTACTGTTAGATATATGCATAATGTATCTTTAAATGTTTCAGATGGGCACCTAATCACTGCTTTTTTGCTTTTGAGAAGAAGTTATCAATGCTTTTTTATAAAGATTCTTCTTTTTAATAAATATTTGTCATAATGGCGCAATTTGTGTTCCCAGAGCAAACTACCAGACTGTGGTCCTTATCTGACAATGAGAGGAGATGAAAGGATTTGAGGATTTAGCAGAATAAGAAATTTACTGACTTAATCCTCCTGTATTCTGGTTCTCACAATGACTAGCTTCCATATTGCTTGCTGTGGTGCCACAACTACTCCATATATAATCACCCTCTATCATTCCTGACTTGGAATTCTCCCCTTCATGTATTCTGATGAAGTGTGTTATGTAGAAATACATACTGGAGTACTTCTAAGCCTGGAGTGAAAAAGGCCTTCAGAGTCGAGTCTGTCACTTCGTAGTGCATAGGTATTTCAGGAGGTGGAGATGACCTTACTTATGTTGCATATCAGTGTATGGGGTTTTATAACAGGGAATTAAGTACATTGTAATTCACACACTGTCATTGGCTTAATTTCAGTATATTTTCTATTATAATGTAAATAAAATCCTAAATATTTGGGGCTTGGGTTTGTTTTTCTATGCAATCAATAGAGTCTTTTTTGATGCAACCTATTTCCACTTTTCCACTAGAAAACAATGATCCAGAAAGAAAATCGCCTTTCTAGTGATTCTGTCTTTGCTATTCACATCTCTATTTGCCATCAGAGCCTTCTGGAATACCTCTGCAAGGTCTTTTGTGATATTTTATATAAATTCTCTTGGTTCATCTGCATCCATTGCTGTGTGTGGCAGTCAGCAGACTGAGGTCAGATAAGGTACTCTTTGGAATTCATTTAAATTAGAATTGTAATATAGATTTTGGTTATTATTTCTATTCCTGTGACTGTAGTATATCTGTATTATTATCATGATGTGGTAGAAGAGGCAGATTTTTTATAAGCAACAATGGAGTAAAGTTCCTAAGAGCTCAAAATGTACATTGGACTAAGGTGAAATAATATAAAAGAAGCATGAGAGGATGAGGATTACAGCAGAAAACAAAAATAGTTTTGTTTAAGTGGAACTTGTTATCGAACATCTTGTACTATCTCTTACACATTTTGATGCAGAATTAAAAATTTTAGACCTGTTTCTTAATTTGTTTTTATAATTCAGTGCAGTTAAAAGGACATTTTCGACCATGTGATTTTATATTTTTTTTAGTTATAGTTGTAAGAGGGGCAGAATTTGCAATTTAGGGAGTACTTTAGGGACAGTCAGTGGAGTTCCTTGATAAAGCTTAAGTTTTTAAAAGACACTGATAGGATCTCTTGTACAGAAATGTGACTGTCACATGTGGGGGAGCCTGTTTTGTGAAAAACAGGAAAAAAATGCATCAGTTAGACCAGGCTTGGAGGGCTGAGCTGCACACCTCTGTTTAGATAACTAAGTGAATCTAATCATATTGTTATACAATAGTTTTGCTGTGTGGGAAAAATACATATGTCAACAAGCAAGGAGAGTCTTGAGTCCATGGAAGCTCAAAGCTATAGATGGGCACTGGGGACATATCTGTGTTGCACAGAGAGAAGTTCAGCAGTGGTATCCATGTGAACTCTAGTGAACTGTCTTGCATACAGGAAGCAGTATACCGTAGAAGAGCAGTTTTTGGCTAATTAACCTTCCAGTAAAATAGCATATATTAGCTTAGGTGGGGTACTATGCTAATGATAGTGATTCTGGTACTGAGGCTAGCTACTGCCTTTGGTGGTGGCTTAGGCATCTCCATGGTGTGCCGTGCTCTCTCTGGTAGGTATAGCCTCCCTGCCACCACAGTTTATGGGTAGTTAGCATAATTAGAAAATACCAATAGACTGCTTCTACCTTGGGGCTTGATGCTGAAGAACTGGGTGATGGAAATTACTCCCCTAAATGTCTTTCCTCCTCACCTGCTGTGAGCAGGTTTTGAGGGTTAATGTTGGCACTCTGAGTTACGCAACAAGCATGAGGGATGCTGTCAAGATCTGGGACACAGCGCCTATTGGGAGGTGGGTGCAGTATAAGTTCAAAAGGGGCATAAAATGGACTTTTTCAGCTCTAGAGCCTTTAGTAGCAGGTTGGTTACCTTCTGCATCTGTAGGGTAAGTGCTAAGTGCAGGTAGCTGCACCTACAGTAAGGGGTGGTGGTTGAGTAAAGGGTGCCTCAAGCATCCATATTCAGTGGGGCTTTCTTACAGGTGCTTCCTCTGTGTATGCATTGTGTGCCACTGGGGAGGTGGGTGATGATGCAGGAGTTCCCATTCTTGCTCTGGATCGTGAAGGAGTAGCAGTCACCCCAGCCTGGTCTTCCATGTAGAACAAGCCAGTTTTATCCCCAGAATAATTATCCCCAGAATTCTCCAGCAGAAGACTGAGAGTGCCCTTCTAGAGGAGGTCCTGGCTGAACAGTGTGCTGGGATGTATTAATTTTGAAAACTTTCTAAAATGTAGTTTCAACTATTCAGGGATAAGAATAGTTTTACTGACTCTTATCTGTTATATAGATATCTATCTATATAACTAAATGCTATCATAATACCCATTTAGTCTCACAACAGCTCACAAGGATACTTAAGCAGAATTCTCTGTACAACCTAGTTTTTTATTATGTTGGGTATTGCTCATGTTGCATACAACACATTCCCGTGAAACTTGCATTTTGTATTTAGAGAAATTTCTCTGGAGAGTTAAGGTCTTGTAAAACATTCTTGTTCTACAGCGTGAACGAATTATTGTACTCTGGGGAACTAAAAGTGAAGTGTACTGAAGAAAAGAATTTTTTCATTAAAATGCAGTTTATATTGATAAAACAGATTACTAGCATTTGATGAAATGTGAAACTTGGATCTACACATATCGCTAAATCGCCAGTAGGTTTGTTTTGGCAAGAAGAATAGTATGTAATGTATATCAGGACCAATCGTTATACAGTACCTGTTAGTTTTGTATTAGATTAAATTGTCTTTCACTAAAGTACTTGAAAAAAACCCCTACTATATCTGTATCTTGAAGTAGCAGAATGTGGTAACCAAGAATATTAGAAAATAAAAGCTGTCGTGTTATCAGTTTTGGCACAGTCATTTATCAATCAGTATTTTAAACATTGACAAGTGGTAATTTAATAGGGAATGACCCTGTTGGCAGGAAGTTCTAATGACAGATGATGCAAACTCATTTATCACTATGGGGCTGTGCTGGCTTCTTACCTTTCTCAGTATCACAGCTCATATTTTCCAAGTCTGGGATGTGAGAAGCCACAAAGGGCAAAACCTGTGGCACCGAGCCTATAACCACTCCCATCTAATCTGATTAACCCCTTAGCTGCAAATTTCTCTGCAGTATATCCGGTAAGATCTAAAAGTTCTCATACTGATTTAAATGCCATTTGATTTTTAAGTAGGTTTTGCCATAATGCTCATAAGCATTTTCCCATAGTCAGTTTTTTGGAAACATTCAAGTTGTGTCACTTTGAATAGGAAGTTGAGACACACTGGTACTTGGCTTTCAAAAACAAACTGCATTCTAATAATTAATAGCACATTTCATTAGCAGGCATTGAAAATATTGCATGCGGTGCCCTATACAATGGGCAGCTATTATTATTATTATTATCATCATCATCGTTATTACTCCAGAAGGAAATTGATGCATTCAGAAGTTTAATTGATTCGTGCATATTCATGTGGGAAGTCAGTGGTAGAGTCACGACTGGACTGGATTATTATGTGCTTCCATGCATAATAATTTCTGTGTTGCTTGTAAGGAGAATAGACTACCTTGCTGTAATAAGTGTGGACGTTTGCAGTTGAGAGATGTCATGGGAGAGGAGGTGAAAATGACACCTTCATTAGCAAGTAGTATGGATGGCACTTTTAATTCTTATGGTCCATCAGTAAAACAGGAATTAAACTGTACTTGGAATAAAAACAATAATATATTTTAACCTTAATTTTTACAGTAGCAAAAGTTTTCATTGATTTGATGATTTTATGTTAACTTCTTTACAGCATAATGAATGCAAGCCCTGCTTTGGGCTTTCTTTGCCTCCCTGCTGTTCTCTTATCAGTTCTTTCTGTTTTTTTTTCACAACAGTCTTACTCCTTGAGGCTAGGACTAGGTTAAATATCATCCCCATGCAGTATGATTCAGACATGAAATTTTTCCAGAGTTTACATCAAATTGTTGTAATAAAGATGTAAGTTTAAATTTAATTGATTAAAATTGTTATGGCAGACTTGTGTTTAGGGTAGAAAAAGGCTATTGGTTATTATTGTAGAATCCTACAAAGTGCTAAATACCCTCATTTTCACTGCACTTATTGAGAGCTGAAGGTGATTGGCACTCCGTGTGAGTACACTATTAAAAGAGGTTGAAAGAGGTGGCATACAAAACTAAATGCTGAATATTGAGTGATGTGGCTGCTTCCAGTTTGGTTCCAATCCATGTGAAGGTACAGACTTAAAATCCTTCACGTGTGTGAAAGATGGTTTTTATAGACAAGGCCGTCCCCATGGAATTCTGCATTTTAAAATACTGCCCTTCACTATTTAGAAAATTCCGTATTTTTTATTGTGAAATTCATGTATATTACATAGAAGCAGAGGTGGATTTTTTTGTTGTTTAAAGTGATTTCATGCTTACAGAATTGTAACAGAGAGGGAAGTTGTGTTGGGCATACTATTTCTTAGTTGCCACATGAGGCAGTGACAGAAGCTTATTACTTAAATATTCTGTGTAGTTGTTGTTCTAATATAATGGGAAAGCAGGTGATGTGCTGCAAATTGCAGAAGAGGTAAGGAGTAGGAAGGGATATCTGACTTCTTGGAGATTCTTCGCTGAGAATACAGAGTATTTTGAGAAATAATTTTCAGGGGAGCAAAGGAATCTCTGTTGCTGGTCGTGGGGCAATGGCAATACCTTTAGAAAAAGAATGCAGTACTAGTTTTGGGGAAAAAAACCTCCAAAACAATGAAAACGCAAGGAATCAGGACCTTTTAAAAGAGTGGTGGAATAGATAGCCTTCCAAATCATTGTTAAATGCAAAACTAAGACTTTAAGTGGGTTGAATGTGCTTCGAGCACTGTTGTGTGCTAGATTGCAGACCAGTTCAAGATAAAGTCAGAGATACGATTAGATGGTGTCAGTGGAGAAGATACAAAGACTTTCTATGGGGATTTCAAAGAATAAAGAATAAGAGAACAAAATGACATGATGGAATACATAAAATCACAGTTTTAAGTTTGAAGAGGAAATTTGAAACAGAGCTCTCCAGTCCTATGGAGATGACCTTTATGTAATGTGTAGGAACAAGTTTATACAGATGCTTAATTTATACATAACAAAATGGGATGAAGTTAAATTGTTTTTAATTTTGCTAAATCACAGATAACTTCTTTGGTGTGCAGAGACTTTTAATCTGTTTAGGTTTTTTTTTTTTTCTTTTTCTGCTTTTACATTTCTGGACATTTATTATTTTATATTTTGGAAATTGCCCCTGCTCAGTTGTGTCTCCCAAATGAAATAGTCCGCTCTTCTTCTCCTTAAATAATTCAAATACCATGCATTAAAAAAAATTGAAAATCCCAATGTAAACATACCAGAAGCGCTTTCAAGGTAGGAGGCTGTTCACCTTTTCTGTTGAAGTTGCGTGTCTAAATAGTAATGAACATTCATCAGAGTTTTGGGCATATGAGCACCAAGTAGTAGGGATGCTAGTTGGGGAACTATGGGAGATCCAAGTCCAGTAACAATTTCTCAGCTTCTTTTTCCTCAAGTATTCCAATTCAAATATTCAGCCTTTGAATACCTACTAAGGGGGGGCTTCAGAATATCTGGAAAGGGTCTTTTTATCTAGTGATAGGACAAGGGGGGATAACTTTAAACTGACAGAGGGTAGATTTTGATTAGGTATTAGGAAGCAGTTAGGCACTGGAACAGATTGCCTGGAGAAGCTGTGGCTGCCCCATCCCTGGCAGTGTTCAAGGCCAGGTTGGATGGGGCTTTGAGCAGCCTAGTCTAGCGGAATGTGTCCCTGCCTGTGGCAGGGAGGTTGAACTAGATGGTCTTTAAGGTTACTTCCAATTCAAATCACTCTGTGACCTATGATAAGTATGTATGAGAAGAGATGTTTGGTATATAATAAGGGTTGTGTTGTGTTTTTTAGCAATGGGGCATTCTGTGTGTTGAGAATCCATATTTGCAGTAGAGGGGTTTTGGATATTTTATAACAAGATATTATTATGTTCAGTCTGTTTTTCAACCAATGTTATATATATTAACTATAGCGAGAAAGAATTAGATATTATGTTGAATCAGTCAACCTCTGATTCTCTGAATTTTATCGTGAATTCCTCACAAAACCTGTGCCAGTTTCCTGTGACTCCTTAGCATTACTCACCTTAGGCTTACAGAAAACTAAAGACTTTGTCTTTGGTGTGCTGTATTTCCTGTCCGCCTTAGAACCTTGGGACTCATCAGCAGACCATGTTTCTCTATTTTTGTCAGTGCCCAACCAGCCATGGGGCTAATGGTGTGTAAAGTCTTGCCATCATAACAGAGCCCTCATTTTTCCATTTCACCTCTTTTGTGAGCTCTTTTTGTTTAGAAACCACAAGTGTCAGTTATGCACCAGTTGCAGACACTCTAATTTCTCCAGGATAGATTTGGTATTATGTTCCCTTCTCTGTGCCAGAATACTCATCATGGATGCTCTGCATTGGGGTTACTTGACTTTGCCCTCAAAACCTCCCAGAGCTATTCACAGTCATGTTGTCCTCTAAATGCTCTGAGCATTTTTCATTTCCAGCTGTTGGTTCTCATATATGTTAAATAGAGAAGCAAGCAGATCTTCCTTCCCTTGGTCACTTTTGATTCTAATTGGTGAAGTAGTCTATATGGCTATGGAATTAAATACTGAGTTAAATAACGTGCAGATATTTAGTCAGTTTCCTGCTGGAGATGGACCAAGCAGCAGTGTAGCTGTACCATACCAAACTAAAAAAAAAAACAAACCCAGAAAAACCCTTATGTGATTTTCATACACCATACAAAAGATATTTTTTTTTAATATACAGATCGGTGTGTCTATGTAAAGCACTGAAAAATAGTTGTTCTGGTCACACGTGTTCCAGGAAGATTGATTTAAGCTGTGAAACAGGTATAGAGAATTGTTAGTAGGATGATTAGGAGAATCTGTATTAAAAGATCATCATCAGCAGATTAAAAGAGTATGGTTCACTTGTCCTAGCAAAATAAAGGTTGAGAAGGGAATATATGTTAATCTTTATAAATACAGTCAGAGGATAAATGCCATGAAAGAGGAGGAATTATTGAAGTTGCAGGATAATCCTTACAGCATCCACTAGATATAAATTGGTCATTATTTAAATGACTCAGACTGGAAATGAATCAAAGGGTGTGCAGGGCAGTTTGGTTTGGGTTTGGGGTTTTTTTGTTTGTTTGTTTGTTTTTCCTGAGAGGCATTTGGTTTTAAATGACTGTTGAAACATTATTCAAAAATAAGAGGAACTTGATAAATTCATAGAAAGGTTGGTTAACTGGTGCAGGAATAGTGCCAGGCTGTTGCAGATGTTTGCTCTGATGATATCCTCAAAAGGAAGGGGAAGAAAGATGGACGATGAGATGGCCACATACTGGCTTTAGTCTTGAGACCATAGTCTTGAGCCCTGAACTGGCCCATGAAGGAAATGATGTATTTCCAGCACCTCTAAAAGACACGATGGAAAATCAGTCTGTTTTATATACTGTGCAGTGTTTAACTTATATTTCATTAGTCAGATATTTCATAAATGCACAGTGTCCTGCAAGGTATCTCTTGCTCATTTGTTAAAACTCTGTCTGCATTTGGAATTGGGGTGAATTTTTTATTAGCCAGATTAGTAATGACTGTGGTGGGAAAGTAAAAAAAAATGAGAGGAATGTTTTTGCCTGTCTAGGTGAAGTGGGTTCACCTGGGCATTTTAGTGCTTTTGAAGAAAGCCACCTCACAGCCAGTGCTTTTGGTCCCTCAACAACTTTTCCATTGACACTGGATTTTCTGAGGCATCGGTCTTGGACTTTGTTGTTTTGTGGTAGCATGCACAACCCTTGGCAGACAGCACACACTGAAGTGATACCAAGGGCTGACAATCACAGTGCTTGGGAAAAGTATTAGGTGAGATGTGCTTCAGCAAAAACTGCCTAAAGACAAAATGTTTTAGTACCATGGCTTTGTATGCATCCTTCTCGATTTTGCCTTGTTTTACTTCTGCTCACTGAAGCATTTGGAGGAAATTCTTCTGTTGAGCTCATTGGAGTCAGAATGAGTTTATTTTAATTTTTTTTTATTTTGATGAGTCTGTATGGCTCTTTCATTTTCATCCTTGTGTAGAAGAGTTTAATACTAAAATTGCCTCAGTCTTCACTAGAAGCAAATGGAGCACAGAAAGAGCTTCTAATGCAGTCATTCATTTCAGTGACTGAAATTTTGTCTGTCCTTAAACTTCATTGGACGTCTTTTGATTTAAGAGTTCACTTGTGTTATCTGCCATCTGATTTTGAATTACCAATTTTGAATTACGTGACTATATATGGAAAAGAGAGGATGGGACTTAGTTTTTGTGCCTAAACTGACTTTTGTTCATAGAATCCTAGAATGGTTTGGTTTGGAAGGAACCTTAAACTTCATTTAGTTTCAATCCCTGCCATGGGAGGGACACTTTCCACTAAACCAGGTTGCTTAGAACCCCATCCAGCCTAACCTTGACGTCCAGCCTGGCCTGAGCTTGTTACCAATAAAAGCAGGGATTGTTTGTCAGGATTGCTGATAATTACAATAATAATAATAATTTCTTTTTTTTTTAAAGCACAATAGCAGGTAAAAAATTACCTTTTTTTCTTTTCCCCAGTGAAATCATGTATGTTATCCATAAAGTTGAGCATTATTATGACATTAAACCAGTATATCATTGGTTGTGAAAGCAGCTGAACTCTTTTCAGAGGTACCCAATGCTGAACTTGCTAGTGCATCTAAATGTTAGCAACTTAATATTCTGCGAGTGTCACTTCATTTGGGCTAGCAATAAGTTCAGTCATTGTGCTGCAGAGGAATGTTTAAAGCTGCAATGTGCATTGGAGTCTGTTTGTTTGCAGCAGATGATTTGCCTAAGCTTTGATGCGCAGTCACTTTCTGACATTTGTGTATTTCAGCAGTGAACAATGTAAACTCATTTTCTGAGCACTTTGATTACTTGCACATAGCACTGCCCGTGGCATGTGACAGAGAAGAGCACTCTATCCACTAATCAGATAGATATGCTTCAAGCGTATTTACACAAAATAATGAAAACAGCTGTTAGATACCTTTAAACTTGAGTGTGTTTTGTTATTAATCTACTAGCCCGTACACATGACACTATAATTCTTCGCTCACTCAAGTTGCCTTTAATGACACAGTAATAAAACGGAGAGGGATGAAAGTAATGGAATTGTAGAATGTAATGCCTCAATTGTTCTACAGTGTCTTCCTTTTTGCCAAAATAAACCACAATTAGGTCCATATGGTGTTTTGAAGTTTTCAAGCAATGACCCTAATAAAAAGTAATGAATTTCTGACAAAAGAAAGCATGGTGCTCTTTTAAGCAGATATCTTCGCTATTGATCTAGTTATGATTGCAGACTGATATGCTAATAGAAGAAGAAAGGTTCAATGTGCCTGGTACAAGCACTTTCATTTGTGGTTTATTTTATTCTTATGAAATTCAGATTGAAAAGGTAGAAACATGTTGTAATCCATCAGTTACGACTCCCTTTTAAAAGACCTACTATAAAGAAAACAAATGGATTTTTCTTGACAAAATTGGAGTTTGGAAAGCATTTGTTAACTTGAAGTTTCAAAAGCAAATTTTAACAAGAAGAATGCCTCATAACGATGAAGATGCTTTGTTTGGATATATGAAATTTGACTTGAGTACCTTATAGTCTTTGGAGGTCTATGCTCTGTTATTTACTTATCTCCTTTAACCTTTTCATGTGGGAATTTGAGTGATACTCCATTTTATCTAGGAAGTCAAACTACCCGTAGAGCAGTTGTTCAGTAAGTACAAATACTCAAAATGCAATGACTAGGGAGGATGTGCAGCTCATCCGCCTATATAGTACATAGCTATGGGCAACCATTAAAAAAGTATGGTGTGTCAGTGTTATTCCAATGCAGTAATGATGCCTGAAGTATGGGTAATCTAGCTTTAATAGAGAGAGGATAAGGCAGGTTCTGGAAACAGATACTAGGGGAAGGAGAAAATAAATAGCTAATTTGATGAACCTTCACTGTTAGTGGTTGTTGAATGAATGTTCATACCATGTACATGCAGTCCTAAATGACTGAATGGAAAAGCATCTGCTGGATAATGTACATTATTGTAATTATTTTACTTCAAGTAGAGTAGTTAATGTTGAGCAAGGCCTATAGTCTTTCAACATGAAACTATTTAGAGTATCCTTTCAGGAAAATTTACCTTGTCTACCTTTGATTGCTGCTGGAAACTCGAGTGGCTCCTTTGCTGGTAAATTAGGAGTCTATTTATTTAATGGACTCATTTCACTATTGCCTGTCCACTATTGCCTGTCCACTATTGCTAAAACTATTGAGCTGCTTTTCAGGCTTCTCAGTTTAGTCTTTGCTGCATCTTTGAAAAGTAACCTAATTTTGGCCTCAATAACCCTTGCTGTTTTTAATTTATATGTGCTACCTTTTACACTGGTAATTTCTCTATCTCCTTATGTATCACATGCTTTTGTGTGGTAGTCTGAGTGGAAAACTGCCTTGTTCGTGGGCATGTTTATCCTCATGGGCATGTTTATCCTCAACAACATATTTTGCTTTCATAAACAAGGTAAATGGATTGCTATATTCCAGTGCTTTTCTCCTTTCTGAAAATAGATGTTTGTCTAATTTCTCACCTTCTTGTATGGCATGCCTCAATGAGATGTGAATGATTAAATTTTTTTTTATTGTGAGCATGTTTAATATCAATTGACTGGTGGTTGGGAAATGGGGCTTGCCTTCTGGACGAGGGTGTGGGCTGTGGGAGAAACTAATCTCACTTCAGATTATAAAATTTGCATTATTTCTGTTACTTCAAATTCTAATAAAAGGAAAATAAAAGTGAGAATTCTCATCATATATTTAAAGTATGTATGAATTGATTTTTTCTTGATTCAGTTTTGATGTTAAAAGCTTTAAGAAATAGTTTTACGCTGTTCAATAGTTTTAAATTCTATTTTTAAAAAATTCATCAAGGATAGGTAGCCTAGGAGCTGACCGCTTTTAAAGCATGCTAGTTTCTATAGCCAGTGGTGGATGAGAAATGTTGAGCTTTTCACTGTGACTGAACAGCTTTCCCAGGAAGCTGGATAGAAGCAACAGTGTTTGCTGTGGTTCCTCATGCACCACTCATGCTTTGGTGCTAGCATTGAGCTGTCCTCCTATAACATAAATAATAACAAACATGTTGAAATATTTTCAATACTGAAAACTCAGAAAAAGCATGGTAGTTTTCAAATGCTTGAATGAAACCAAGAGCTATAGGACTTATTCATTAATATATAAGGACCAAATTCTGCAAGGGGGTACTCCCTTGACAATTCTAAATACCATCAGAAGACTTTAGAAATTTTGCCTTATTTTTTTATAAAATTCAGTTGAAATTGACATTTCTAAGTAATTTGAAGTTCTTGGTATACCTGCAAAGGCTTCTACAAGCATACGTTCCTACTTTTGAAATCTGAAGTTTTGACCATTTGTGGTGTCCCAGGTTTTGGCCATTAGTCTGGAAAAGTGATCACTCTGGCCACTGCTGATTCGGGATTTCATTCATTTGATAAAAGTACCCCAAATGTTCTTATTCCCATATTACTAGTACTTTTCCTTGCACTGTGATAGCACCTGCTACATCCCGTGACTTTCCAACAGGTGATGATAATGCAGTCACTAATGCACCTAAAAAAAGACAATATTGGGCTTCTTATGTTTAGTATAACTGTGTACTTATGATCAGTTCTATAGATGAGTAAGTACAGTCGTATTGACTTTTCTTGGTCTGCATGTATGTTTTCAAGACTAGCTCCTTAATGAACAGTAATTATTATTACAGAGCCCTTAATTTGTAGGACAAATTGTTGTGTTATAGGTCTGATGTAAAATCAGGTCTTGACAAAGGGAAAACAGTTTTGAATCCTTCATGAAAAATCCAAAAGTTTTCTTTTTTCTTTTTTTTTTTTTTTGTGTGTCTGTTTATATACATGTATCTTTAGAGATGTTCTGTGACTTTTACTTAATTTCTTATTACATTCAAGTTCCTTTAAAAGCAACGTCCATTAATGTGTAATGATCAGAGGTGCTGATTTTTAGCAGTAGACTGGGGGGGGCAAGTATAAGAAAACACTTATTGTTCCATATTTTGGAAACACAAGCTAGTTGTGGAGGTTATGTTCAAAATAGCAGGAACTAGTATGGCAGCATTTTAGTAAATTGGGATATAAACAAACATCTGTTGCAGGAATATAGAAATGACATCATAAAGGATGTATGCAAAAAATTAATTGAAAAAGAATGATGCAGAATTGCAGCATGACTTTAAGTCTGAATTGATTTTTGCCTTCAGAGTGAAAGTGGGATTTTTGTGCAACATTCCAATACTATAAAGTATTTAAAATGTAATATCCTATTAGTGTACCTAAAATGTAGACTCTGGGTCACCCAATAAGCATAGTAGTTACAGTAATACAGTATATGTAATATGCAATTATCTCAACAATAGTTTTATTTTTTCAACAATTTTGTCATAAAAGAACAGTAAGATACAATGAATTTGATTCATTTTGTGTGTGTGAATCATTTAATAGGCCATTACATCTACTATATTAGACTCCATTCTCCTTTCAGAGCTTTTCATTATAAGGCTGTCTTTAATGGAAAGAAGTTTAACCTTCCCTCCCAGATAGATTGAACCCCATAACAGTGTAAACATTCTCATTATAAAATAAAATCCCTTCCCCAAGGGCAGCACTATAATTATGTTGCAGAGTGTTGTACAAATGTTTCTCTTAAAAAATGTTTTCTCATTCTTGTCCTCAAATTTCTATCATTTTCATTTATGGAGAGAATCAATAATACTTTAAAATTGTAATTTAATAAAATAAATATGATCTGATTATTTTTTAATTTTTTGAAGTTGTTTTAATCAAGTTTGAGAAGAAGTCATCAGTAAAATTGCTGTTGATTTATAAATAGGATAATTAGAGGGTTTCCTCCTAAGTACTGTTCACTGGCATTGTGGCTGTTTTTATTGCCTAGTCAAACCTCTTCATTCAATTTTAAAATTGCCTTTTGAATGAACTGCGCTATGAGCTTGCCAAATAGTGTCACCATTAATACCTTACCTCCTCTATTTCATTGTCCAGTCTGTAAATACGCAATAAATTGTTCTATAAGGAAGTCAATGAGGTTATACTAGTTCTTAAGTGAATTACAACCAAACATTTCAGATTATGTCATGCTCTTAGTATAACTCTGGGCTTAAAAGGTGGTGGATCATTTGGTGTGGTTGCTCCAGGACTAGACACAAATCAAGAAATGCAGGTTCCCACTATTCTGTGTAGAGAGAACAGATGACAAAAGTGCACCTTACTAATCCAATTTACAATTCCGTAGTGTGTCTCTTAGTCTCATAAGAAAACCCTCAGTAGCAAGTATACATGCTCCACAAGGATGGTTTAGGACAAAGATATTTGCAGGCAGGAGAGTATTTCAGTGCTTTTGGCCACTGAGAAGCTGCAGTAATATTTCTGGAAGGTCTTAAAGCTTCTACCAGCATGCTGTATGATCGTATCTCATGAGGTAGTTGGTGGGAATTGGGTTTTATTGTCTGCATAACTGATTTTGGGGAACCATGCTGGATTGGTGTCAGCATTCCAACAGTTTTCCAAACCAATGTCACCTACACCCAGCGCTCCTTTATTTTGAGAGCTCCTCTGCAACCAAGGCTGTGACTTCCACCCGGGTACCTCTTCCTTCTGTGTGTGAGCAGTTTGGAAATAGAAATGTAAAAGGCAAAAGTAAGAAACTTTGTGCTTGTTGAGTCTAAAAGAAAGTCTGTTTGTGTGTCTCTCCCTTTGTAACAGAAGGAATGTTTCTTATGTTTCTGTCTTCAGACAGTTGGCACACATTTCATCTCAGCAGCTGCTTTCTCTTAAAGTGCAGTAGAGTGTAGGACTGTAGTGACACTAGCATTAATACTTCACATTCTGCTATCATATGCTGTCACTGTGAAATATGGATCTAGGTTACATGTGTTTGCAGACTTTGTACTGCTGAATTATGAAAGCTGACTCCGTTGGAGGATTGTGTTGTATTCAGAGACTGTGAACTGAACAGTAAATGAATGCAGGCAGAGACTTGTAGTCAGAAGCACTATCCTCCTTTTTGGCCTAATTGAGACAATAGCTTAAAAAATGTAGAATTGCCAAATAAACTTCACTGTTCTCTTAGGTAAATATATTTAGCAGGTCTCTAAATGTGTCTCTTGTGGGCATCTTTTAGTTGTTATGCTCAACATTGTTTAAATATTATTTTAAAATCCTCTTCTTCTGAATGGTATAAATTAAGAGCAGATGAGTAAAATTTGTTACAAATAGTAGAAGTACTACTGCTGTGACAGAATAAATTATTGGGAAAAAGTTAGTTATTTTGTTATCAAGAATTAGCATCTACCCATCAATATAGCTGCTGTGGGTTTTTTTTGTCTAGATGGCTGTAAAGGGGTGAGGAGTCAGTAGAGATGTAAATATGAGATAAGATGTCAGGAATTTTAGGGTTTGCACTGTAGCGCGTGTGCCTGTGCATTGCACATGGGTGCATAGGGGATCCTGGCCTGGCCCAGCTGAAGTCATCTGCAGCTGTGTCAGCACATTGGGCAGGAGCTGCGGCAGGCATAAACTAAAGGGTAAGCAAAGCTGCTGAAAAGGAAGGATGGAAATATTTTGAATTGCTCAGCATAAGGAGATACAGGGGTATCTGCAAACAGGTCTTGACTCAGGCTCATGTATACAATTTTGTTACGCTGGAAATACTAATCAGTGTATTAGTTAAAGTCAGATTTGCTTGGTGCCTGAAGTCCTGCCAGTAAATTATTTTATTTCTGAAAACAGCAGTCTTTAGGTATCCATAATTCCACTGACAGTGTCAGTGTTAGCAAACCTAGGTGGAGAAAGCTGGAATCCAATGTAATACCCTCCATTAATTTTCATTTTTTACTGTGAATATCAGCGAGCATAAAAGGACAGAGTAAACAAACAAAACATACATGTTTTGGTAGTGTCAGGTGATGTTTCTGATAAGTGGCCTTTAAAAGACACCTATTTAGGATTTTCCAAGTGGCAGAAAACCACAATCTGCATCCTTACCATGAGCTGTCTAATGCTCAAAATAATATTAGAATTGCTATAGACAGTGCAAAAGAAATATTTAGTCTTACTGAACTTGTCTGTGTATTTTAGTGCTTTGCATGCATGGACTTTGTATTGTATTCATATCTAATTTTATGTGAAGTGGTTGCTGTCATAGCTCTTCCCGTGTTAATCTTGATGTTTCTTTTGTGTCTGATACTCAAGTGGGAAGGTGGGGTTGTATCCTATCTGAGCAGAGCTGTTCTTGTGTATCAGGGCTTCCCATAGCAACCTCTTCTATTGTCATCTCATTCCCTAGCTTCTTTTAAATTGCATCTAGGTTCACATTAAGTTTAAATATGCTTGTCAAGAGTTGTCCTAGACTAGAAACCATGCACTTCTAATTTTATACTCAGTACATTGTTCAGTTGATTGTAAAGAGGTGAAATACATAAACAATTTTAACAGGAGAATATAGCCTATTAATGAATCATGCTGGAGGTAATACCTACATGCTCTCTTTGAGTCCTTCCTTTGTCATAATAAATCAACATGGTGCTTTTTAGGTCCTTGCTCATGTTCTGTGCAACAAACAGCTATATCATCAGTCTTCTTTGTCTGTCTTCTCACAGCCATCAAGTTTTTTATTCTGGGGTGCAAAATAAAGAAACTTTGCCATAGTAAGGTTTACTATTTAATATAGGGAAGATAAAATGCTAATTAATCTTATATTTTCAGTCATCTACATTTACTTCTCTATCAAAGTGAAGATCATTTTCTTGATCTTCACTGATCTGTAGCCTTTTCTGATCCAAAAGAATAAGGGTATTGAACTTAAGAATCCTCAATACCTTTTATCATCAGTAAGATCCTCAGAACTCATATAGCATGCAGTTTTTCAGAGATTACTGTGTAATGTCCCAGAGACATGATGAGCAAAGTTCTCAAGTCCCAAAGGACTGAATTATGAAACCACATTTCCTAACAGATAAAAAGTATTTGTCATCAGCTGGTTTGCTATGAAAGGCTGAGCAGAAGTCCTTTACACTTTGTGCTTACGCATGTGTGTGTGCACATGCACACACTTGTGGTAGGAGCCCAGTGGGCTCAGTTGTTTTATTTGCTAATAATCAAAATTTTAACTTTTCAAACAAGACCTATTTCTAGAGCAGTCTAAGCCAAAGACTGAATTTCTGAGATGCTCTTACAGTTTATTGTGTCTTTTCCCCCCTCATGAGACTTTCATTGTGGGAGGAGGTCCAAAATGATCTCAAATGCATAGGCTTTTGAGATAATTCAGAAGAACTAAGCCATACTGTCTGGGTCAAAAACAAAGGCAATTATTTTGGCAGGTTTATCGGAAAAGTTCAGAAAAAGAAAGGAATCTCTCCGTTATTCCTCCATTGCATCTCTGGTTTATACCAGTTACCAGTTGGAAGCAACATAAGTGGTATTTTGTCCCTTCCGTGGGAATCCTAGCTAGAAGTTTTGTTAAAAACAAAACCAGCGACCCACACAGACATTTTCCAGGCCATGTTGATGCTTCTCTGCTTGGATCCTGCTAGGCCAGTCTTGAGAAATCAGCTGTCTTTGGGCAGCCCATGTTTGGTCCACTGCAGATTACACCTGCTGTTAGATCAAGTGGCACAAACTCAAACCAGGCGCATTCACAAAGTGAATTGGAAGTGCATCTTCTCATTTAAAGCTAACAGGGTATTACATCATGCCTACCTTTAAATTAGATAATATTCTGAATCACCATTCCCATTCCTTAATAATTACTACTCTCCTTTCAAGTCACAGTCCTCAAATAGAGGTTCTTGTTATAGACACTGCTGTGTCCAGCAAGTATGTATTTCTTTAACATTTTACAATATAACCAGAAAACACGATATTTATCATGCAGACCTAAAGGCCTTTCCAGCACAACTTCAGAAAGTTGATTAAGCATATGAAAGTGTTTTCACTGTAACATAGATTATTTAGTTCTGAAAAATAAGCATCTGATTCTGATAGACTCTTTTTTATTGATGAAGCCAAACAACCAAGTAGATGCCGTCTTTGTGAATTGCCTTAGTTGGGTATCCAGTTTGCCATAAATGTTGTAACCAAAGTAACATTATAATACTGAGCTGATTACAGAGATTTTTTTGTCTCATTTTTTATACAGCTCAGAGAACTTTATTTCCTTATGACTGTATTCTGTTCCCTGTAATGTAGTCTTGGTGCAGAAGGCATAGAGATCAACATTTCTAAGTGGTTTGTTTGATCAACTATGCCTAATGGTTTGTGGACCAGATCTTCAGCTGGCTTAAAGGGCTGGAGTTCTTTGGAAGTCAATTATAGCAATTTACACCATCTGACAATCTGATTTCTTTTTCCAGCCATGTAGACTTTGTCCAACAGTATCCCTAGATGTAGAGCCTGCAAATTTCTCTCTCAGTTTTCGCAATACCACTGTCCATAATATTTGAAAAATCATGGCAGTCAGGTGAAGTTCCCGATGACTGGTAAAAGGGAAATATAACCCCCATTTTCAAGAAGGGGAAAATCGAAGACCCAGGGAACTACAGACCAGTCAGTCTCACCTCTGTGCCTGGCAGGACCATAGGGCAGATTCTCCTGGAAGGCATGCTAAGGCACATGAAAAACAACAAGGTGCTTGGTGACAGTCAGCATGGCTTCACTAAGGGGAAATCCTGCCTGACCAATTTGGTGGCCTTCTATGATGGGGCTACAGAACTGACGGATGGGGGGAAAGCAGATGATGTCATCTACCTGGACTTGTGCAAAGCATTCGGCACTGTCCTGCATGACATCCTTGTGTCTAAATTGGAGAGATATCAACTGATAGATGGACCACTCGGTGGATAAAGAACTGGCTGGATGGCCGCACATAAAGAGTTGTGGTCAATGGCTCAATGTCCGCCTGGAGACCTGTAACGAGTGGTGTCCCTCAGGGATCGGTGTTGGGACCAGTCTTGTTTAACATCTTCGTTGCTGACATGGACAGTGGGATTGAGTGCACCCTCAGCAAGTTTGCCAGTGACACCAACCTGTGGTTCAGTTGATACGCTGGAGGGAAGGAATGCCATCCAGAGGGACCTTGACATGCTTGTGAGGTGGGCTGATGCCAGCCTTATGAAGTTTAACCATGCCAAGTGCAAGGTCCTACACCTGGGCCAGTGCAATCCCAAGTACAGATACAGGGTGTGCAGAGAAGGGATTCAGAGCAGCCCTGCGGAGAAGGACTTGGGGGTGTTGGTCAATGAGAAAATGAACATGAGCCAGCAGTGTGCACTTGCAGCCCAGAAAGCCAACTGTATCCTGGGCTGCATCAAAAGGAGCGTGACCAGCAGGTCAGAGGAGGTCATCCTGCCCCTTTACTCTGCTCTTGTGATATCTCACTTGGAGTATTGTGTACAGTTCTGGTGTCTCAACATATAAGGAACATGGATCTGTTGGAACAAGTCCAGAGGAGGGCCACGAGGATGATGAGGGGACTGGCGCACCTCCCATATGAAGATAGGCTGAGAAAATTGGGGCTGTTCAGCCTGGAGAAGAGAAGGCTGCATGGAGACCTCATAGCAGCCTTCCAGTATCTGAAGGAGGCCTACAAGGATGCTGGGGAGGGACTCTTTATCAGGGACTGTAGTGATAGCACAAGAGGTAATGGGTTAAAACTTAAACAGGAGAAGTTCAGCTTAGATACAAGGAAGAAGTTCTTTACTGTGAAGGTGGTGAGGCACTGGAATGGATTGCCCAGGGAGGTTGTGAATGCTCCATCCCTGGCAGTGTTTAAGGCCAGGTTGGACAGAATCTTGGGTGGCATGTTTTCATGTGAGGTGTCCCTTCCTGTGGCAGGGGGGTTGGGACTAGATGATCTAAAGGTCCTTTCCAACCCTAACCATTCTGTGATTCTGTGATGTCATCACTGTCATAGAAATTATCAAGGACCTTTCCTCCATAAGTAATTTGAAAGAAAAACTGGCAAAGGACAGGTGTACAGAATAGTTTCAGAGGTAATGTTGAAACTTTACTTTGGTGAATAGCAAGTAGGACAAATGTAAATCTATTATCTGTTTAATGAATTGGTTCATAAAAGGCAATGTGTTTTTAATACATCATAAAATACAGGAGGTCAGAAACTGAAGATACCTAGTAATTTAAATCAGTGCTAAATAGTAGGTGAAGGAGGGTCGTCTTTAAAGGCACTCAGTCAAAACTCATAGGAGGATTGTGTCTCAAACATGAAAGAAGATCTGAAAAACAGCCAGCAGAAAAAGATGTTTCATGGTTTTGGTTCTTTTCCTGCAAGGGCTGTGATTTCTGTTTCCTTATGACACATAAAGGAAAGTAGGAAAGTTGGAAAGTTTTTTTGTTTTGTAATACTTAATTCTTGTTAATATTTTCTCTGTTTTTTTTTTTTTTTTAAATTTTTAAAATTACAACTGTTTAGGCTATTCCACCCAAACACGAACACATGGAAGACTAGTGTGTGTTAAAGCATGTTCATTTTCATCTCGTACACTATGCTATAGAGGGTTATTGAGACACGGAGAAATCTTTCATCTGACTTGTTCTTAGTGGCTAGGCGAGATCAGATTTGGTTAATAAATTTTTGCACACAGTTGTTCACTTCTCATATTCTTTTTCCTTGTGATGATGTGGTCATTTCACTCCAGTTCTCCAGTCACCATGCAGTCTCCTAGGAGAAACAAGTCCTGGATTTCTAATGTGAAGAAGTATGATATAAGCATGCTATACATTAGAGAAAAGGAGAGGGGCAGGGTGTGGAAATCCTTTAGTTGGTTGGTTTTTGTCTTTATTTTTCCATGCACCTTTAACTTTTAAAAGAAAACTTTCACTATTTACATATTAGAGTTTTAAATATAAGTTGTGTGGAGGTGTTCATTTTAGGTATTTGGATTATTTTCTTTTCTTTGTAGCATTCCAAATTCTGTTCCTCAGTGAGATGCTTCTCCATTTCTTTTGATTTTCTTAGATGCTGATGTGTGAGTTACCTCTGGAACTGCACTTGGAGGAATGCCACCCTGTCGTCATAGTAAAAATGATGTCTGAGTTTTTTAATATTTATGTAAACTGCTATCTCCATCATCACAAAGAAAATGTTTCCTAACTGCGTATATCAGGACTGGTTAGACAAAATTTCAGTGGTTAAATACTCAAAGAATGATCAATAATAATGGCTTATTTAGAGTTTCATTTTTAAATCAGTACTAAAAAAAATAGCTAAAAGGATGAGAAGAGCTAAGAAGTGTATTCTTGAATACACAGTAGTAAGATGTTTTTCAGTGTTACAGGTCTGAAACTTAAAAAATGCTCATGTGTCTTCAGAGGGATTAAGTCTCAGTATATGTCAGCAGTGCTGTTGTATTAGTGCAGTTGGTTACAATAGATTTATCCTGTGTTGATGCTTAATATAGAGAATCACCCTTTTATCTCCCACTGAAAAATATGCTACATCTGAAGCATGTTTTTCACAGCTCTGTGAGATCTACTGGCATATTTAATACCTTTATATTTCAGACCCTAAGAATGGATGAAGGTATCTCTAGCAGCACCAGTGCGTAACCTTCTTGTATGTTCAACTGAGTGTGCATATTGGCATCTGTGTTACTCTATTTTTGTGTACTTAAGTACACGACAAAGGTCTTATTCATTTTTTGCTCCACAGGCACCAGCCAGCAGTGTGAACACACAATCTTTAGACACCAGGAAAGCCTTGCAGAGGTCAGTGCCCTCTCTGCTGTAAAGAGACATCTTGAGGATCTGACTGGATTGACACTTCTGTGATCATTAGGGTGATTTTCATCCAGGCAGGACAAACAAGAGAGCCAAGCAGCTGTGTGGTGAGGTGGCCACCACAGCAAGACGCAGTTACTGGGTGTTTTGACGCACTCAGTGGTCCTAGTGTTGTTTGCTTCCAGAGCTTGGGGCTGTAATTGCAGTTACGGTTAAATATTGGAGTGTACAGAGGCTAATCATTATTCTGGGTGCAACTCTTTGCTTGATAATCTCCACCTTCATACCTTCTATTGGCTGTTCACCAAAACCCACCCACAATTTGCAACTTCATTCTTGTGTCAGAGCCAGGTCCAGCTGCATCACTGGCTGTGTCTGCCATTCTATTGTCTTGTTTCTGCCGCTCTTCTGTTTTGAAATCAAAGTGCTTTGCTCTTTGAAAAGCACAGAAAAAAAAAATAGTGGAAACCAGACACAGGTCATTCATGGTGGAAAATTGTTGGAGGTGGAACAGGCTATTGCAAGAGTTTGTCTACTTCTGCTTCCTAATATTTTCCTAGTGAAAGCAAAGTCCAGTGCAGGGGAGAAGGGGCTGGGGTTTATGCTTTTTTAGAGAGAAATCACATGCTAAAAGATCTTTTTAGAACCTCTGACAGGTGAGTTTTATGGTGCCTTGTTAGTCTCTGTTAAATCGAGAGACACGTGAATGCATGAGTCTTGCTTTTTACAGAAACCTAATGATAGGTATGACTGCATATATTCTGAGATTTGCATCACAAATGCAAATTTATAAGGTCTGTTATTACAAAAATATCTCCTGTGCATTTTGCTTGTTAAAATGCTAAAATATTTAGAATAATTTCCAAATATTTGTGTTTAATAGAAAACTCATACAGTCAAACAAGAGTGAAGTTTTTAAAAACCTCTTTACTGAGTATAGCTAAATTTCCTGTTATGTTTTGTGGTGACAATATTAATGCAGAAGCATTAAGTTATCTGGAGTAAAGATATTTTAGTAATACCTCTTCTTATGAACTACTCTGGACACAATCTTTAAAAAAAAAAAAAGGAAATTAAGCATCTTTGTGAAAACATCACTGGACAAAGTTTTAAAAAATGTCTTCTGACCTAAATGTTTATTGTAGTTGATGGAGATTTAGTCGGTCATGAATAAAGCTGCATGGAGAGAGTGAGTCTGTTGGGGCTTTATACTTAAGTATATGACACAAAGTGAACATTGTCTTTTTGCACTAAGCGTATTTCCAAACTGATTTGTCAGCTCTGGAGAATATGTAGCAAAGGGAAAGTTGTGCTGTTTTCTGAACTCCCAAATACTTCTCATATACTAGATGACTTCCAGTGGTCCCTCTCAGTCTCAACCACTCTGTGGTTCTGTGATAAACAGTAAGATTAAATACCGTGTAATCCCGTATAATTATTTTCTTGACAGAGAAAATCAGTTTCTTAAGACCATGAGTATAGTTTCCGTAAGTGGAGGAGTTTGGATCCTTTCTTATAAAGAGCAACAGATAGACTTTACTTCAGGCACCTGGGAAGGCGCACCGACCTCTGCAGATCAGCAGCAGAGGGGTGAAAAGTGCCTGCAAAAATGGGAACTCTAGCAACACTTGGTGAATATAACTCAGATCTGTAGAGAAATCCTTGCTGCCATATGAAACTTTGGCTGCAGATTGAAAATAATTAAACTTGTGGAGGAAAAAGGGTTAAAAAGGATGAATATCTTCGCACCTTAATGGGAGAACTATTTCTGTAATAGTATCAAAAGATAAACCCGTGTATTATGAACGCTAAATGATAAAGGGTGATAATATGCCATTCTTGAGACTTCTTGGCTCTTACCTAACACATCAGAAAGTGATTGTTGAATTTTAAATAGCCATACAAATGGATGACATAGAAATTTAACTTTGCTTTGACCTTATTCTAATTCACAAGATGACTGCAAAATGACTTTGTTACATCTGAATGTATGCTGGATGCTAAATCACTCCAGAGTATAAAATCTTTGTTTTGGCATAATGTTGATGCATAAACATTTGTACCCCATACTAACCCTATAAACATCACAATCCATCAGTACAATTACAAAAAAGATTGTTTGTTTTCACACTTAAAGCAGACATGAAATAGAGTGTCCTTAACTTAATCACCACCTTGATTTACCACATTTGCATATATTTGCATATTAATTGGACTACAGATTAAAATTGGTTTTGTAATTTTAATTAAGTGTCCACAAAGGTAAATGATTAGAACTGTTTAAAATACATTCTGACATAAATAGCAGTAAAAGCTTTTGTGATGATGTTTTTGTGGAATTACATTCAGAAAGTGGCCTTTTTATGATAGTAATTTTAATCTTAAATAGAATTATACAGTCAAACAGAACTGTGGATTCATAATCATTTTTTCAAGATTCATTTAATATTTTGCTGATTTGCAGCACTTGATGAAAATGTACTGTAGGTTTAGTTGATTGCAAAATTGGGCCTGTAGAGCTGATAAACTGAGGGTTTAAACCCTCAGTCTTTATATTCGCCTTACATATTTCAAATGTATTATGTATACATATGTAGGCAAGGGCATTTTTTTCTAGTTGAGAAATATAAAAACTGTCAGTAATGGATGATCTATCATTTAAGATGTAATCACCTCCATTGACAATCTTCCTTTAGTCTAGGTTGTGGATCACGGGATATTATAAATCCTTTTCCATAAATCATTGCAGGTAATAGAAGAATCATTCTTGATGTTGTCAAGGGAGAACAAGTCTTATAGGTAAAGATGTGCTGTCAGAATGGCTACGCTGAAGTTGGACGTTAATAGTCCAACCAGTAATGCCTGCTAGACCAAATGCTTTGTCAGACTAAATTTAATAAAACTGTATCGTGTATTTGCAGCTAGGAAGGCTCTAGGAACTGGTTCTTGATACACCTCTGAGTCTGCCTCTTCCTTTGTGGACCAGTTCAAGCTTTTTTCTGAGCACTTAGAGTACCAATAAAGACTCTGTATTGTAAAAGTGAGTTTTGCCTACCTAATGAATCAGTAAAAGTGTTTTTATTATGTTCCGTAACTCTCAGTTAGTAAGCAGCAAGCATTCATTTGGCATTAGACCATTTTTTTGGTAATAAATAAAATACCAGTTTATGGTTTACAATATTACTTTACTGCGCAAGGGAAAATAACTCACTAGCTTTTGTTGTTTTTTTTTTGTTTAGGAGCAGATTTGGCAAGCATGGCTTTAAAAGAAATATTTAAATTCTATAAAGTTAGTGGAATTTAGTAGTATACCAGCTTCACCTACTTTAAAGAAAAAGCTGGTGTGAAGTCAGTAATGAATTCAAACTGTAGGTTCTGCTAATTGTCTTCAGAGTTTTGAACTGTTCTTAAGACTTACACTGTTTCTAATTTCATCTAGTTTATGTCAAGTATTTGAACCTTGGTCATTTGCTACTTTACTGTCTCATCAGTGTACATTAGGAAAAGAAAAAGAAATTGTGAAACAGTATACTTGTGTCTTGTCATGCTTCATTGATTTGAAATAATTTTTCTGTTAATGGTGTATGTAATATTTAGTTTTTTTCCTATCCACGGTAATGCTTTCAAGAGAGAGTAATAAAACTTTTAGAAGGCATATGTTCGTGTCCAGCAGACTTGACAATATTTTTTGTGTTATATTTATACTCCAGCTTAAGTAATCAGAGTAGATTGCAAGCCAAATCCCCTGAGCTAATTATATATCAGAAAACAGGTTGGGGATTTTTTTCATACTCTTACATAAAGTACAAATTATTTCTCAGATTGATAGTACTTAGCACCTGTTAAATATTTCTGTTATTCCTGGTGTGCTTTTAGTTTTCGGTTTATATAATGATTGATCACAGTATCAAAGTGGTTTAGGTTCTTCACCTTAGGAACATTGCAAAACTCATTATAAGAGTCAGATCCAAAGTTCATGCAATGAATGAATTTCTCATGTTAAGACTCAGATTGGGTATTAATTGAAGCTGTGGCTTGGTGAGAACTGGTAGATTTAATCTGGAAAAAGGCCTGTAATAATACTAGTGGGACAAAAGCAAAAGAACTGGAATAGTCATTGAATGAAGCATCAAGGAACAAACCTTCCAGACAAGTGCCATTATGACTTTTTAAATAGGCATGTAAGCTAGATGTCTCATAAAACTGTTATGGATGTCCATGCGCCTGTGGAAAAGATGGTTATTTCTAGTTAAGAGTATTGCCTTCCATTTCTAATGCGTGTCTTGCTAATATCATTCATACTTGTGTCACCTGAGGATCAGAAAACTAAAATGCACATCATCTGCAACTATTTTGGGGAGATCGTTTGAAAGCTGAACCTAGCTTTTAATCCAGCTTCATTACAACCATAATTGTATTATGGAAACTTGAGAGTTCAGAAAGCCAGCTTTGAAGTGGCTGGTATCAAATTTTTTTTCAAGATCAGCTTAAAAAAAAAAAAAAAAGGGAAATGCTTAAGCAGCACTGGTTTTTAATGAGACTTGAACCTAACTGCTTAAGTCAATTGTGAACGTCGAAATTAGGCTGTAAGGATACTTAGTTCTTCAGAGGTATGCATTGACCTAGCTTCTGTTTAGGCACCTGCTTCCACATGGTGTTTCTCTGAGAATAAAAGCATTGGAAAATGGGTTTTCTGAAGGGGCTGCTTTTAAAAGTAGATCAATTCTTAAAAAACAGAATGGCTGCTTGCTCAATATCTTCATTCTCTGTCACTGCCTCCTCAATGCAGTAAAAATGGGAAAGCTCTAAAAACTTCTAAGGGCAAGTACACCTTACCCATTTAGAGAGGGAGCTGCTACTGTATTAGAGTGTTTTCTTCTTATTGCAGGCCAACATATTCAGCTCATCATGTATCTTCTCTCAGTTATTTGAGAATATAATACCCTTTTGTCCCTCTTTATTTCACAGAATATGTCACTGAAACCCTTGTTGCATGTAAATATGAGTGATGAATACAAGTTGAAGTATTCTGCTTTCATCCTAGCGTTGATATATATATATTAATTCCTTTGGTATCACAAAGGCTTTCTTCACCTGTTATTGCCAAGGAGCAGACAACAAAGGTTTTTCACTTACCAAAGAATTCTTGTAGAATACGGGAACAGTAATGTTAGAAGTCTGACACTGCTGAATTAAGTACTGCATTCAATTTACTTGGACTAAATCTAGCTATATTTCAGTTTATTTAAAAAAAAAATCTTAATTTCAAAATTGTTATAAAGATATGAATTCAATTGTAATATCATGTATGGATGTCGTGTAGGTATATTTAATATATTTTTAATTATCAGGTATAACTTGAACACTTATCAATAGTTACTAAGGTAAATGCAAATAAAATAATAGCAGTTTCTCCACTGCAAAAGCATATAGATTTAAATATTGCTTCTGTTCAAAAATAAATTTGGTCATCAGACTAATGTATCATTGATTATTTGATTGCTTTCTCATATCACAAAGTCATTATTTGTTTGATTTAGTTGGATGTAACTCTCATCTTCTGAAGATCTAAGAACCTCTGCATGGTTACATGAGTCACAGCAGACGTCTTTCCTACTGATGTGTAGTCTGGAGCTCTGGTGAAGGGAAACACTGAAACCGAACCTTGCCACTTATTTAAACCATCTTTCATAGCAGAAGGTTTTGCATTTTGGGTGGCATGTGTGTGTCATAACCACAACAGTCAATGAGGAGATATTCAAAGAAGGTGGGAGATATTTAGGTTCTCTTTCCACTGAAGTGGTACATAACTTTGAGCAAAACTCTTCATCTCCTTTACTTACCCTGTGGTTGAAATGGGACTAATAAGCCTTATAATTTGTAAACTTAGTATGCAAATGTGCAAAGCGTGCTTAAAAAATGGCCAGTGAACTTGGAAAGCTGGTTTTCCTTTTAAATCTGAAAAAGCAGGTAATGTCAAAGTACGGTCATCTAATTGCATCTTTGAAAACTGTGTGGTGTAAGTATAAATGTGACTCTACTTATCCTCTGTTTGGAAAGCCTTTTTGCCACAAGAAGAATAATGGCAACACACTCAGCAGGCTGCAGAAGGATAAGATAGCATGCTTGCAGCATTTCTTTGCAGCATAATTGCAGCATCAATGAACCATGAATTCAGCCTAATTAACATAACTGGAACCACTGCAATCATGCTGCCATTCAATTTAGGTTTTGAACATTCTTGTGAAGTATCATGATTCTGCTGTTTATTGTTGGGATGCTATTGAGAACTGTCCACTTGCTTTCTTGCTGCTGTCTTGATGTATTTTTATTACTTCAGGATAGCTAGGGAACTTCAAAAACAGAAGATCATTGGCTTACTGTTCCATGACTGAATCTCCAAGTAATTCTGTATTACTTCTGTAAAAAGTAATGAAACCCTTTAGTATACTATAAAACTCAGAGTAAATGTACTAAATTTCCAAGTTAGACACAGGTTCTGAATTGTAATGGATAGCTAATGGCAAATAATTCTGGAGTATTTTAAGGACTGCATTCTCAGGATTTTAAAAATAACATTTTTGATTAGCCTTTGTAAACACTATACCTAAGAGAAACTTTAAAAAAAAAAAAAAAAAAGAAAAGAAAAAGCTCGGATTTTTTTAATGTGTTGCTCTGTAAATATGTGGTTTTTATTGTTACCATTGGTTGTGCTGCAGTAAAATCAGGAAGCCACAGAAATAGATCATGTATCACAGGTCTTGGTTTACATGGCAAAATAGCTGGCTATTTTTGAATCATAGAATTGTTTGGGTTGGAAGGGACCTTAAGGCTCACTCCGTGCCAAGCCCCCTGACACAGGTAGGGACACCTTCTACTGGACCAGGTTGCTTTAAACTTCACCCAACCTGGCCTTGAACACTGACAGAGATGGGTCAGCCACAGCTTCTCTGAGCAACCTGTGCCAGTGCCTCAGCATCTTCACAGGGAAGAACTTCTTCCTAATATCTAATCTAAATCTACCCTCTTTCAGTTTAAAGGCTTTCATCCTTCTCCTATCCCTACAGGCCTTGAAGTCAAGAAGTCAAGGGACTGCTGAAAACAGCATTATCTCATAAATAGCTGGGACTGTCTAGGAGACTTCCTGCATCTCTCTTGGCCATTAGGCAAGAGATCCTTCATAGTGGCACTGAAGCCACTTCAGTGATGCACCAGTTACTTCTGCCAGTTGTGACAGAACTGAGCTAAAAAGCTTAGGAATCACTGCCCTGTTATTTTCTGCTCTTGACTAACTGCAGAAAGGGAAGAGTAAACCTTTTCCTTGCAGATGATTTTATGTAGCTATGATCATGCTATTTTACCACATCTCCATGAATATCCACTCAAGATCTGTGAAGTAGCCTGGTTATTAATTTGAAAAAAAAAACCCAAACCCAAACCCCCAAACCCCAGCATTTTTAAAAATCTTTCCTAAAAAGCAGTTAAATTGAGAAGTTTTATATTAGGAGCTCAAAATGTGAAGTTTGGAAGTTGTTAGAAGTTGTAGCTACTAGAAATGTTTTCATAGTTTCCTGCTCAGCAAATCTCATGTACAAGGCCAGGTTGAACAGAGCCTTGGGTGACATAGTTTAGTAGGAGGTGTCCCTGCCCATGCCAGGGGGGTTGGAACTAAGTGATCTTAAGATCATTTCCAACCCTAACTATTCTATGATTCTATGATAATATATGTATTTACATATACACAGACACACACTCAAACACGTGTGATGGGTATGAGTATACAGAAATTTAAAAAAGTCTGAGCTTCTTTAATAAACAATTCTGCTTTTCTTGAAGGATAGTCATATTGAGAAGAGTTGCTTCCTTTAGGTAAGGCCAGTTCACTGAAAACAGAAGAGCATGGGTTTTGGGTGGTGGTAGGCGAGTTGTTGATGTGGCGAGCAGGAGTACAGAAGTGGCATATGACTATGGTATTTAATGCTGCTGTGAGGGACAATTGTTTGCAGCCTGTTTGTGTTGCAGTTATTTAGGAGATTTTTACAACCAAGGTGGTTTGTAATGCAGTAGTCTTATCAGGAAACAATGAATAATGAGTATGACCAGGATATCATTTGAGAGGATGGGGTATTCAACTAGATGATTGATAGCCTTTTTTTGAACCATATGCAGTGTAATAATCCCTTGCTGGTGTGCATTCTGGAAGGGTTCCAGTGTCACGGGTTGGATGGGTGAATTATAGAATCATTTATTTTGGTAAAAGCCCTTTAAAATCATTGAATCCAGCAGTGGTTTCAGAGCAGGTGCTTGCTAGGATAATGCGATACAGTAATTTCAGGAAAATATCCCAAGGTTGTTCCCTTTGTTTTGATGATCTTCTGCATTTTTCTTGGGTGCAAGTTCATCCCTTTTTATTCATGTGGCTGATTTCAGAAAATTCTGTATTCATGTTGACTCTCAGATGCTAGATTTCCATTTGTTCATTGCTTTTTTCCCCCTCGTAATCTTAACTCAGGAAGTTATTTGTTATGCTTTTCACTCTAAGCATCTAAGTATAAATTTAGTATTAGATAACTGCAGACCTTTTGAAATCGCCATCTTGGTCATGTTGCTTCCTTCCATGTCCTGATGCAACTGTCAACATCTGAGATTGTATGAAACTCTTTCTTATGTTTCTCCTGGAGTGACTGTTGAATTTATCACTGACCTTTCTACTCTTTGCTTTTCTCTTTAAGATGCTTAGTGTCTGTTGAGAGGTGGGCACTTTCTTCAGCCTCCTTCTACTTCTAATGCAAAAACTATATTATTTTTCCCCCAAACCTGTTCACTGCCTATGACCATCTGATGCATGTGTAACAAAACTAAGCACTAGTTCTTATCTGGTTGGATGTCAGGGTAAGCTCATGGCATAGACTCATGGATGTATGTTAGGATTTGCAAGCCTTCAAAGGCTCATAGAATTCAAATGTGTGCCTGGAATTTACTTAAGCAACAAGATCATACAGACTTAAATGTTTTATAAGATTCTTTCTTTCATGGGATCATATCTGAGAGTTTAGCTTAGCGTTGCCTGTATTCAAGGCTGTTCATGGATTTGTGAGGCCACTAATACAGTGAGATGCTTTTCAAGAAGGTAGTTAAATGTACTAAAGGAATGTGAGTGATCAAACTGACCTGAGCACTAATGAGACTTCTTGTGTCCCTGTGTTAAAGGTGGGAGGTGATCTGGGAGCATCACAGAAGAGCTGGAGTTGGAGAAGTCTGAGCATGGTAGTTGGAGTAGAATGACTGGCTGATGAGTTGTTTCTTTTTTAGTGATCTGTTGGGTTGCTGATCTAGTTTTCTACAAGTTGCAACTTAACAGATGAGTACCTGATGTAGAATATACCCCTCTAGTTTTGCATCAATCTGTGATTAATGTCCTATATATAACTCAATCAGTGAATAAGAAAGTGACAAAATCTGACCCTCTTCAGAAATGACTCTTCTTAACTCTAGCCTGTGAACAAGCTGCAGTGGCTGCGGGATGATCTGGAAAGCTTGCTGTCATAATTCTGGGGTTCAGGTGTTGGTTAGTTTTTCTTTTCTCAGAAGGCTTAATACACATTTTAGCTGAGATTCTCCAGTTGAACACTTATTAATAATGGGGTCAAGCAAAGGGCTGGCTGTGGCTGAGGAAGATTTGAAGGAAGTGCAGAGAATAGCTAAAGTGGTTGGTTCCTGGAAGATCTGTGATTCATCCATTTGGAAATGAAGGAGAGAAAGCAGTGCCAGTTAAATATCACAAAAGGTTATGATAAGCGTCTAAATATCTGGAGAGATCACAGTCTTTCAGCATCTTTATTCCCTGCAGCTGCAATATGTAAACTCAGGAAGATGACTGAACATTGATACTTAGTCACACTTGTTACTGAATGCAGTTACTGAGAATTGACAGAAGAAAATATTTTTGAGAGGAGTTTCCAAGGAGAGTTCATATTTCTTGTTTAGTGTGCAGCAAAACCAGTGCATTTGAATGGCTTTCAGATCTGGTAGAGAGACAGAGTAATGGCTTTATGGTAAAATATCGCAAAGGAAATAATCAGTCTCCTTCAGAACCAGTTTTCTCTTCCTTTTGTTTCCCTTTTCCTTCCATTTCCTTTTTCCTTCTCTTCCCCTCTTCTCTCCTCTCTTCCTTCTCTTTATTGTTTGTAGATGCAAATTCTGAAGTGACTCAGACCAAATGTCAGAAGTAATTTCAGTGTTTGGTATTTTAAATCTAATAGCTCTGTTTGCACAAGAACTCTTGAACACAATCTTGGGTGCTTTTTAAACATTGATATATATAGTTTTCTGTTTTTTATACAAATGCTTGAAATAAGGTCTTTGAAGGCACTAAAAAATTTAAGTTGGTCATTCTTGCTGAAATAAATTGTTTAAAAATCTTAAGGATATACGTCTGTAGACAAATACAAACCTTTCCTCTGTATGCTGTTTGAAGATGTTTTCAGGCTGTGTGAGTGCAAAATAACTGCAAATTTTCACCTTTGATATCTATAACTGTCTTACAACTCTGAGATTTTTTTTTAATGAGTCATTGCTGTGCACTGACTAAGTGAATTAAGGAATATTTTAAGGGGAGACATATAGAAAAAAAAACAAAAACAAAATTGTTCATGATGACTTCGTTCCATGTACCTCATGGAAATAGTTTTAGTCGAAGTAACAAACAGGGAAATCCATAGGTAAATAGGAAGAGAAATTGTCGTAAGCTAAGGGCATGGTGATTAATGATCAACTGAAAAAGGGAGCTGAATTTTTGTTTTGGGGACTTTGACCTAATGCAGTAACTGGTGAGCAAGCCCTAGCCATTGCAGTTCCTGCTGCCTTGCAAGACACTGTGCAACCGTGTCAGTATGGGTTATTTTATAGGTTATTAAATAGACTGTGTTAATACCAAGTCTCTTCTTCACCTGTAGGCCTCATAGGCTGTCACTTGCTCTTATCTCAAATCTCAAAAGCATCCATTGTCCCAATGTCTTCCTTCCCTTTAGCCAGGTCCATTTGCTACTAGAGAATGTCTGTCTGCTCCCACTATTGTTCAGTGACGTCAGCCAGGGAACTGTGTGTGTCACTTGCTAACTGGTGGTGGTCACTTGTGCTTGCTTACTTTGACAGCACCTTGCTGCTGTGTGGGAGATGGGCTCTAAGACAGTCCATTGCCTTTGGCTGTGGCAGTGTCTGCTCCAAGCTATTTTCTGAACATCCAAAGAAGCACATCCCCATTAAAAAATATCAACAACAAAAGAGCACTTTGATTAATTTTTTAGGGTAATTGCCTCTTAAAAGACTCTGAAAACTGGTTTTCAATTAACAATCTAGTTTACATAAAAGGTGCGTATTGATGAACATAGTCCATGACTTCTTGCTCAGTTCCATTATTCTCCTCTAATTCATATGCAGAAGCTAAGGTTTCCAGTGGTCTCACTGTTTATCAAAACCCAAGGTACTTAGAGGTTAATGTTTTTATTTTCTGGTGATAGTTTTATCTCCTGTTTTCTTCACAAAGGACAATAAAGGAAAAGGAAAAATATGGTACCAGAAAGCACCTTATGGTACAGATGACCCATCAAGAATTAGCTGAATGGGCTTGTGAGAGGTCGAAATTTCCCTAATGCTTTTTTGGCATATAATGCTTCTGAATATCCGACAGCCAGATGTTTTCCTTTTCATATTCAGAACTATTTTCAATGCCAAATATTGCTGATTGACAGATTTGATACGAATTGCGTATTATGCCATGAGCCCTCGTCTTCCAACATGCCCAAACCCTTGTTTAGCACTGTGATAGCAAAGTGGTCAGCATTTCACATGACAAGTCCAGTAGCCTTTCTGTATGCGCAGGAAGAGCTAATAAAATATGTATGTGGAATATAACTAGGATGCAGTGCCTTCCTGCAGTAGGGACACATTTAATTTGGAGAAGGGGAATAGGTACAGTAGGAAAAGGTGAAATGCTGATCTTAGTACAAAGAAGTTTCTCAGTACCAAAGGTGATGCAGCAGCATAATAAAATGGAAACAGGATTGAGGTGTTTACACTTATTCGTATGAGTACTCATGGAACACCTGTTGAATTAACCATATAGTCCTATGATCCTGTACCTTACCTCCAAATCAGAGCCAGTTATATTAGAATAGCTGATTACACTCAAATTATGGAGGGGATTTTTTTCCCCAGAAATTGGTTCTATAAAAAACAGGCTTATTTTAAGAATTCTGACTTCAGACAAATAATCTAAAATTGATGCTTGATTGAACCAAATGAACCAAACGCAATTCATTGCTTGTTCCAAATTGTAGTGAGAATATTTCCCTTCTGTTTGAAGGACCTTCTAAAAATATTCCAGTGGTTATTAATAGTAACTTGAGTGACTTGGAGGTATACACATATTTTGTATCAGGAATACAAAAAAAAAAAAAGAAACAGTCTAAAGATCACCTGATTGTGACATACTGGATGTGAGACATCAAATTGTCCATCCAAACTTCATCTAAAAATTGTAGCTATATCTTTCCAGTTTGTAGGCATATTCTACTATGAATATACATTAAATATGAATTTATTTAGCAGCATGATTATAAGCTTTCTCTTTGTGGTGAAGTATTTTGTTCTTAATGCATTAGAATGAATAAATGCCTACAAAAAGCTGAAATTGAAATTTATGTCTTGAGTCTACTTTGCCTTAACTGTCACAGTTAGCTGGGTTTTCTATTAGTGGAGGATCACAGAACATGAAAGTCCAGCTCTGTGCTGGGGCTGAGATTAGATCTGAATGCAAGGAAAAGCAACAAAGGTCCACAAACTATCTGAAATCTGCAAATACTTCCTGGACTTAACCTACACTCTCATTGCGTGACTGTAAAGAACAGCAAATCTTTGTTCATTTCCTTCTAAGTTCTCATTCAGTTAGTTCAGAGACATAGGAGAAAGGTTGTGGGGAGCAATTTTGTTATCAGTCTTCCTACAGTTTCCATCTGATTCTGTCAACAGTGATATCAAAACCATGAGCTTACAGCCACTTCTAACCATCAAAAAGTTTTGTAAAAATTGTTATATATATATACACATATATAACATATAAATGAATATAAACATTGTTTATGACTGTAAAGTTCTTTTATATCTTTGAAGTTTACCTGGTACTGGAGTTGGTAAGAACCTAAGCTCTGCTTTTGTATTCAAGAGAGAATTACATCTGCCTTAGGTACAATGGGGAAGAAGCAAGTGTTTATCTTGGGAAGATCCCAGAATGTTCAAGTGGGGTGATCAGCTACAAAGTCATTCCGGTTCATTTATTTATGAAAACCCATTAGGACATTTCTTAGGTCTGTATTCCAGAAGGCTTTGCTACTCACCGTGGTTAAATACAGAGTAGAGAGTTTCAGGAATGCTTCTCTCATCCTTTGTGCCTGTCAGGAAAATGTTGGTTTAGCAACCTCAAGGTGGTCTGGTGGTTTTGTGCGCAGGTAGAATCATTTGCCATAGGTTCAATGATTCTTATACAGAGAGTAGAAAAGACTATAGTATACATTACTTAGAGCTGGAAATATGTCAAGGAAAATGGTTCATGGATTCTCACAGCTCAGTGCGTGGTAATTTGAATCTGAAATAAATTAATAGAGTAATCTTGTTTGTGAACCATCAGCTGCAGAGTTATTTATTCTGTATTCTAGAGGTATTTCTATTCTGTGATTCTTTGATTCTGTGATTATGAAAGAACTTGTGTCCCTGTTTACTAGAAACACCTGTATGTAAAGCTGTGTTATAATTGTTCAGATACACTGAATCAGGCTTCTCTGACTCAAAACAAAATAGAAAATATATATATATGAAATGTGCCAACCATCATACTGATTCTTCTTTAACATATCAACAATGTTACTCTTTTGGAAAACCCTTGTAAAAGAAATCTACTCTTCTCACTTTTAAAGTCATTCATGTGGCGACAAACCACCTTTCTTCCATTTATATCTGTATTCATCCATTTAAAAGCTGAAGTTTTCTGGCTTCTTGGGTTTATAGCCAGCTGGCTGCTGTATGTAACATGAACATATTCTGACTGTGTATGAAATGTTTTGTCTCGTTTAACCCGTAATTGTAATGTTCACTCTAGGCCACAGCTCCACTGCATGTATTTAGCATGTACAAGTTCCCGCAATCGCAGCTTGCCATCTTCTTATGTCTGTACAATTTACTGTTATTAGAGAAAAGTTAAGTAAAAAAAAAGACCCAAAACCTCAACCCCGAAACCATTCCACTCCCCCCAGAACCCTTCCTGGGATGGAGCTGGATAAAACGAATATGTTCAAGATGGTAAGCCATAGCTGAGCCAGCTCCTGTGGGACCAGTGCCCATTTTTTGGCATTTACAATAAACTTTAGAATGATTTTTTAACACAAATGCTTTAATAGCAATTGGGGAGGGAGAGGCAAGGCAGGGAAGAAGGACATATATACTCTTTTATGAATTCTAGATTGCAGATTTTTCTCAAAAATAGTGTGATAAGCTATACCTGTTTTTTAGCAAATTGCTGCAGTCTTAGTAATCAAAGTAAAAAAAAAAAAATCACTGGAAGTGAAACTCTGAAATGTCTGCCCTGAATTACTGAAACATCAATGAGAAGCTTACATTCAAAGAAAGCATGAACATTAAAATTTGTAGTATACTTTGGCTTTGTAAGAAATACATTATATTATTTATTCTTTATGCACCATTGCTGGGTTCTAAGAGAGGCAATAGAACCATTAATTAATAGTAGTAATCCTGGGTAATGTCATAATAAGCAATACAACATATTAAAGCACATTTAATTCTTGCCAGCTATCAGGACCTTTACATATTTCAAAGGCCCATTAGGTTTGTTTACACACTGAGTTGAAGCTGGTATGCTTTGCTTCTTGTAGAACTGGCATTGGCAGGGGCTGAACCAGACCATAGTACTTGACTCCGACAGTTGAATTTCTGACTGTTGTGGGCAGTTAGTAATATATTGTTGGTACTTCAAGGCAGCCTGTCTCTGTGGGACAGTGGGTACAAACCAAAAGTAGTGAGTTGTAGTCCTCAGAGCTAGGGTTTTGGGGGGTTACTGTCATAAAAATGAAAATGACTGAAATTATATATATCAGAAGCAATTTTCCACAATGGAAAAGGTGGTCGAGGAATCCAAACTGTGCCTTCAGGTATATTACCTAACAGAACAACAAAAATTTGCTGGGCTTTAAATTGTACTAGCAATCTGGAAAGGATTTTCTGACTGGAGCTATGTTAAGTGTTAATAGTGAAACCTGGGTACTTTTTCCTTTGATCTCTACTCAAGCTCATATAGAATAATAGGATCAAAATAAAATGCCATTTATATGAACACCTTATTCTTTTGATCTTGGCACAAAAATTTCTGTCTCCAGCTACAGCTTAGCAAGCAGTGCATCTGCTCCTTTTAGCTGGACGTTCTAGTTTGTCATAACTTTTAACAAATGGTGTTGCAGCCAATTTTTTGTGTAGTTCATGAACTTAGTTGTAATTTTTGCCCAGAGTCTTTAACTGCATTTTCAAAAGAACTGAGAAGAAGGTAAGTGGGACCTGTAAACGGGCGACTTATGGTCAGTTGTGCATATGTATGTTGAATATATAATGTAAACATTTGTATGGTGCTACATTTCAAATTATGTTAGTTGTTCTTTGACCACTTGGCTAAAACTGTGGCATTAGTGTACTCTGAATAAGAGAGACTGTATGGGCACATCACCCCAAGAATAGTTGGAGTAATTATGATTGTCATAGGTGCTAAATATTGGATCCCAGCTTTTTCCATCAGGAAGGTGATGTGCCCCATGATATCTGGGTGAGAACCAAGCCTTCCTTTTCATAGCCTTCCCCTCTGCAGGAAAGACTATCAAAGTATTACAGCTGGATACCCTTGCTTTCATGTAGAGATGTAAAAGACAGATAATCCACAGGTGAACATGAGTACCTTTTAGCTCTTTATTCCCTGGGTTTGATAGTCAGGAGTGTTTCTTTGGAAGTCATTATTGCAAGCACTTAAAGTAAAGCTCCTTCTTCATGCTCTTTCGAATCTCTTTATTAAAATTCTTCACCAAAGGCTTTGACTGCATGGAAACAGCTGAGCTGTATTTATTATGATGATTGATTGTGTCTCATTGTGATCCCTGCGTCAGTTGTCATAACATCCAAGAGTAGATGAGATGGGCATGAAGCACTGTGCCAACTGAAAGCAAATAAACTGAAGTCCTGCAGTTCACCAATGTCATAATTGCTGCTGTCCAGGAAGAGGGATTAGTGAGTGTGAAGAAACCCTAGCTAGGAGAGAACCTGTGCCCAAGCAGTATCTTGGGTGTCAAATGTCTCTCTCAAGCTTTGCATCCCACTGTAATTTATATTTGGCTGTTACACTTCTTAGATAGGAACATTCAACTTGTTGTACACTGTATGCAAGGCACACCACTGTGTAAGTGCTGGGTGTTTAGGCTCTTGCTGAAGTGGCTGCAGTTGAGGCTGCTGCACGTGAGCTATCTTCCAACACATTGTGTTGCAAACTTAGCTGAATCTCTGTAGTCTGTCATGAAGCGGGAGTATTGCAGAAAGCCATAACCATGTCCATAACCTATAACCTTAGTCTTATGAAATACTGCATATTCATTATGTGCAATAGAGATACCAAGCTAGTTTGAGCACCAGAAGCAGTGTAGACATATTTGCACACTAGGATTAATGCATCCTGCTGAGATCAGGTCTCCGAGCCAGTCTGCCTTCAGTCCTTCTGTAAATTAGTACAGTACTTCTGTAAGAAAGCTTCTGCTGTAATTGTTTAAAAGGTGATAAATATCTCTGCAGCTCTTGACTGAACAGTGTCCATGTTCATCTTTCACCACTTCTCACTTCGTAGCCCAGAATTCAGACTTACCTTTTTCATTACCTCATAGCATACCTTAGAGCAGCCTTCCAATACCTAAAGGGGCATACAAGAAATCTGGAGAGGGGCTTTTTTATAAGGGCAGGTAGTGATAGGACAAGGGGGAATGTCTTTAAACTGAGAGGGCAGATTCAGATTAGGGATCAGGAAAACATTCTTCAGTATGACAATGGCAAGGCACTGGATCAGCTTGCCCAGAGAACTTCTGGATGTCCCATCCCTATAAGTGTTCAAGGCCAGGCTGGACAAGGCATTGAGCAACCTGGTCTAGTGGATGGTGGGTTGAAACTGGACAATCTTTATTGTACCTTCCAATCCAAACTATTCTAATATTCATTTTATGGTTCTGTGATCAGTTAAAGGAGGGATGTAGGACTCTGGACAAGGAGTTAAAGAGCTACAAAGATTCATATTTTTTCTTCTCCTTACAATAAAAATGTGATTACCCTACTTCTGCAGTTACCATGAAGCAAATAAGCTCTGCCATGAAGTTGGTGGGGTATGAGTTAATACAAGGTAGTGAAGGAATAATAATAAAATAAAACAGGAAAGTGCAAGTCTTTTATGACAAAAACAGTATGATCCTGCTGCAGTCTAAGGCCCTGCTGCAAATAGTATTTTCTGATGCCTGAATAAGTCCAATTTACACATGTACAAAGTGTATGAATAAAGTTACAAAAGTATGCATAGTAGTTTACTTTTTTTTCCTTGAAAGTAATTTGCTATTGTTCAGACTTTCAGTTTTCACTGGTTTTGTTTCCAAAACCCCAGAAGGAAGAAAAAATAACAAAAGTCCAGAAAGGCAAAAGGGATATGTTCTCATTTCAGTTCACAGAATTTCCTGCCTTTAAACAATACAAATATATGCCCTTAGGTTTCTAACGTGCTAGAAGGATACTGAATCCTTGAAACAGATCAAATTAAAAGCAAGTCCACTATAGCAACAGGGAGTTTTACCAGCACATCCAATAGATCTCAGCAAGAATTCACTGGGTTTTAACTGTGTTGCCAAGCCGTAGAAAATCCTAAACTGTTGACTCCATAAATGAATAAACACTCAAAAGCAGCAAGAAAATTCTAGGCTGAATTTGGCACAGTGAAAATCTGGTTTTAATAATTGTTCCCTATTCATTACAGGCCCCATAAAAGCTATTATTTAATAGAACTTTGAGATGTATTCGCAAGCAGAACAGACATGGACATTGGCTGTGTAAAACTTTTTAAAGTACATTACTTCCCTCAATTATGGTTACATGTTCGATGGGCTGAACTTATTGCTCCCCACACTCAGGGTGGAACATATGAAGATCATGGGGGCAGCTGGCAGTAGCTGTCACCAGGGAGTGTGGCAGGTTGAGGGACCAGCATCCTGCGAAGTGGTGACTTGGGCATAGAAGGAGGGAGAAGCTGAAGAAACTTCTCCTTGATGTTGTTAAATGCTTTAATTTTATCATTTGCTTTTAAATTCTCACATGCTGGCCTTTTTTTCACCTTTTTGATCTCTTTTAATAGAAACCTCAAAGTGCTGTACTGAGAGTACTTCTCTCCACAGTCATGTAGGGTGTGTCTGTACGGATGATGTTCAGAGTTGTAGAAGGAAGACACTGGGGTGAACAGTCATGGTCAAGCTTCTTTGCATCTCCAAGGCTTCTTATTTTTTTAATTTTTTTTAAATATATTTAATACAATAATGCTCAAGATGACCAAATCCTGCTGCAGAGCAATTCACAAGACTCTGTGTCCTTACAGGGTAGGCACTATCTTTCCCATTGTCCATTATGCAGATTGTCACCAAGCTGGTAACTCCACGTACAAGGGTAAGATTCATATTTGTTTTGATACTGTTTTTTCCTTTTTGCAACATATTCCTCTTCTTCTTTTACAGTCTTTAATACCACAGGTAGATCAGTGATGAGCCACAAGTGTTTACAGAATTTGGAGGTGCAGGTTCCCTAAGGAGACTTTTAGTGCCTGCATGCTGAAAGGCACATGATCAGTAATCATATATCAGTATCACTGTCATCCAGATTTATACCAGAAAAAGTGATTCCACTTATTTTTGTCCCCTTTAATGGCACTGCTTCTATCAGTAATAACATTTTCAGAGTTTTCTGACAACAACTTGATCAGGGTGTAGAGCTATGGCCGTTCTAGTTCTAGAGACGGAGAGAGACTTTTGGTGTTTTGAACAGTGACACACTGATGCACTGGCAAAGTAGGGATTAAGACTCAGTATTTCCTCTAAACCACACTGACTAGGTGAGGTACAAGTGTGTGCACAATAAAACTTCAATCGTAGTGCAAAGAAATTGCAAGTAAATCTAATAACAGTAACACATTTTCAAATGGAGGTCAAAATCTCTGCATTATCTTGTAGTCCTCAGGGTCAGAGACAGTTGACTGGACCATCTGATTTGAATGCCCTGGAGCTGAGATAGTTCTGCAATAGCCCTATGTTTTTCTTGCTATTTGAATGTTGTATGGATGACAAAATGAGGTTTATTTTTTGTGTGCATACAATTATTATTAATTAATTTCTCTAGCTTCTTCAGATAAAACTTCCTTCAATTAAACCTCCCAGTGAAAGCAGGCTTCATTGCTTATTTATTTCTTGGAATACCTGAGAAAGTGTTAAATAATTAAGGTAAAATATGTGTTTTCCTGAGAACCACAGAAGTTTGCATTTTCACAGTTTGAGTGAATTATCAAAACCAGATGTGAGCAAGTGGAACATTTTACATAAATTTATTAAAATCATTATTTACCTGTAAGTTATAAGGACTTAGTTGCACTAGTTTGTTGCCAGTATGCATTGCCAATAATCTGCCGAAAAGCAGCTTGCTGGCAAAATCACTGAAATGGTTAGCTTATGCTTGCACAGAACATTACAACCCTGAGTCAAATGAAAGCCTACTATAAACAAACTCTTTGATGGTGGATTCACTGGAATATGGTATTGATGTATGGTATACAGTTTATATGGATTATGTATACTGTGCAAGAAATATGGATATATATTAATGGTAACTTGATATGTGATCAGTTAGGACAGTTACTGTTTTCAGTATTCACTGTGAATAAGAGCACACAGCAACTGCTCAGTTTTAAAATAGACTATTCTCATGCAGCCCAAAACACTAGCATACTATTTGTTCAATTAATACAGAAAGGCCATTGAAAATGTAAAATATCTGACATCTATATAGAGTAATTTTAAAGGCAACTTTTCTTCTAGGAGCAATTTATACATTACATAAACTTATATTTTTCATCCAAGTAGCATTTCAAGAATAGCAAGCTTAAATATTGGAGGCCATAGGGAAACATAATATTACGATAATGTTCTTTGGTGTGGTTTGGAAGGTTTTAGGAAACATTTGGAAGTATTTTTCTCATAAAGTCACTTAACTATTGAAGTGTTATGATAGCACTCCCTTCTGCATCGCGTATGTTACAAAACAGCCTATTTAAAGGGGACATTCATCGTGTATATCCTGATTAGAAGTAGTTCCACAAAACAGGAAATTTTATGTTATAGGATCCTGGTATTAATTTTAATTTAAAATAAAAGACAAGATGATTTGAGGTGTTATATTGGTTTTCAAATACCCATTTCCAGTTCTGTTTAGCAAGAAGAGATGCTGTTTTTTGTGGAGCTATATGTGAAATTTGCATTTTCTAAATAAATACTCAAGTGCCGAGCTGTTTTTTTCTGTTTAAGTTAGCACTAATAAACATGACCAATCCTTTAGAATCCTAAAGAACCTTAAAAACCTTGCAGTTCTCAGAAGCCTAACTATTTTTCCCCATAGTGTAATTCATTCTTTTGAACTTCTGCAGAAGCAGAACTTAAATCAACAATTTCTAAATTTATGGCAGTTGTTATCGAGGGGACTCTAAGGTCTCCAAAAGTGTATCTTTTACTTTGCAGTGTCAGTGCAGCAGATCTATACAGTCCTGATGTTTAATTATAGAGAAAATTACTTTTTTTTTTTCCCTCCAAACTATCAATTAATTCATGTTTTCACATATTGCACAAAATAATGCGTAAGTTATTTTCATCTCTGTTCTTAAATATGTATTGTAGTTCATTGCCATCTTTCTGAGGAGTTTTTAAATTATCACCATTTCATTTGTTGAGAATGATGTTCTTAGAAATTACAACTGCCCAGATTCTTACATTTAGTGTTAAAGGATTTCAGGGAATTGAAAATGTGAATTCAGAAATAATATACGTAGGATCAAGCTCAGTCTTTCTTGAAGTCAAAGAGAGCTTTGCCTTTGACTTCAGTGGGTCCAGAGTCTCCCTTTCAGTGTTAAAATGAAGAGTAATCACTATCTGATACGTTTTTCTGCTGACCTAAGGCACGTAAGATATTGTTGAAGTAATTTCTCAGGGGTAAATATATAACAAAATGGACTAATCCCACAAGTACTAGATTAGGCTAGATGTGCTTTTGGCTGAAATGATGTCCAACAAGAGCAGCAGCACAGATGACTCAAAACGAGACTTTCAGTGATGCGTTTGTTTTGGAGTAATTTCACCTGCCTTTGCTCCTGTTTTCAATAGTTTCACTGCAGGCTTGTGTTCTGGAAGGTAGTACTTTTCCATGTAATAGGGGGAATAAAAGCTGAAGAAGGCTTTAGTTAAAATCTTAGTCATCTAGAATATAGGCTTTACAGTGTATTTTGAGCAGTAATCTTAATGTTAGAAAGTCAAGTGTAATATTGAGGGGAAAGTTAGAGATCAGTTTAACCCTCCACCTCATAATTGAGGTACAGATACGACATCTTAGAGGGTAAACTAATACGAGTGTTGTTGAATCAGAGTGAAACTAGATTGGAAAGAAAGTATAAACACTAAATAAAAGTGGGAATTTTGGCAGTATCAAATACAGATACTAGATATTGAGGATTTTTTCTCAGAAATTATTAATAAAAATAGGTGGAAGTTCCGCTTTGAAGAATCTGAATTATCTTTACTATCTTTTCTGTTGACATCTTTCATCTCCTGCTGGTCTCATCTTCCTTCTCCACTCCAACAAACCAATTTATCACTTGAGTCAAAAGTAACTGCTTTCAGTTGATCTGGATCGACTGTCTTCTCCAGGACCATCTCTGGATCCTGCCTGCTGATCAGGCATACGGCTGGCATGACAAGGGTTTTTGCAGTCAGCTTATTTGCTGCTAAACCAGCAATATTTTGGTTGATTTTGCAGAAAGAAATCAGACCTTATGATATTCCTCACTGGTGTATGTGTTGTATAGATTACATACCACTTCCCTCTTTCTGGCAAGGATACAAACATCAAGAAGGAAGATGTCCTGCTGCTTCTGTCAGCTTAGCTCTCTCCGGTGTTGTTCACCTTGTAGTCCCTCTTGCAAGCTTCTGCTAGCTGCAACACCTCTTACAAACTTAATGCCTAAGTGTAAAATCTCCATCCTTGGCCATTGACAGGATGAGGCTTTGAGCAACCTAGTCCAACTGGATGACCTTTGAGCACAAAGTTGGACCAGAGCCCTTCCAACCTCAGTGATTCCCTGGGTCTGTGCTATGTTTCTCCTGTCATGGAAGATAGTTGAAGGAAAATAATGATCACAACTCAAAAAATATCTCATATATCTTGCAGCTTGCAAACATGGAAACCAGTGTAAACCGTAATTACTCAGGAAAATATATTTTCTACTGTGGGAAGACAAGCCCAGATGCAGACCTTGTATTTTCTTTTGCTGTGCCCTTCCCAGTGCTTAATCTTGGCTCTGTTCAGTTTTCTTTCTGTTCTCTCTCTTTGCTGCTAATCCTTGTCCATGCTTATAAGCCTCTAATATTTATATGGCATTATCTATGTTAGAGATTACTGCTGACAAGTAATCTTTTCTCTCTTCTGAATGAAGAATTGCAACCATTGCTAAAGACCAGAAAGTGAAATTAGATCTCTGAAAGTCTGTGACAGCATCAATAAACCCTAATATAATTTCCCTAAATACTGAAAATCTTATTTCAAGTTTTTATGTTTGAACTGTAGCATAGCTTTGGGACACCTGATCGCACTCAGCGACTCCTTTTAGGTGTAGAGCAAAATGTAACAGTAGATGCAGAGAAAAAAAAATCAAGAACAAAATTACTGAACTGAGGCTAGTCTCCCAGTTTTTCCATTTGTTGCCATCTTTTGAGAAGTAGATAAATATAAATGCATCAGTTTTACTGCTATCAGGTGATTTGTAACAATAAATATTAAAAATATAAATGTATATGTAAATAGGAACACCAAGTAATTGCTCTCTGTTCCATTGTGGTCTCCAAAGAACTACTTCCATGACCTTGGTTGTTTTTTTTTTTTCCTTAGAATAGTGGACAAAATTCTGAATTCTGAGAAAGCTCAAAAATATCCATACAACTGTGGTATTTGTACAGTGCTTGGCCAGTAATATGTGTGCACAGGGGCTCTTCATCAGGGACTGTAGCGCTAGGACAAGGGATAATGAGTGTTTAAGCTTAAACAGGGAAAGTTCGAGTTAGATATAAGAAAGAAGTTCTTTATTGTGAGGGTGGTGAGGCACTGGAACAGGCTGCCCAAGAAAGTGGCAAATGCTCCATCCCTAGCAGTGTTCAAGGCCAGGTTGGACAGAGCTTTGGGCGACATGGTGCAGTGTGAGGAGTCCCTGCCCATGCAGGGCGGTTGGAACTAGATGATCTTAAGGTGCTTTCCAGCCCAAACCATTCTATGATTCTATGATTGTATAGTTTTGCATATATTTGTAGTAATTCTGGGAAGATATTCATCTTGAGAAACAGATAAATTCAAGGAAGCAGAAAGAAAGGAAGTGCAAAACTAGAATGTCTTAGTTACTGCAAATGGCAAAAATGACTGTCCATTGCAGCCATTATAAGCCAAATGGACCCCAGGTGTTAGAATCACAAAAGCTCTCTGCAGTGTTTTAAGTCATATAAATTCTACTAGAAATATTACAGTTAGCAAAGAGACATCTATAATCATGTTTAAGGAAAGACAAAGAGAATTGTCAGACAATGAGTTTGCTAAGTTGTAAGTTACACCGTGACAGTGTGTCAGTGATGAAGCAAATGCAGCGGCTCTAAAATGTGTGTGCTCCAGCTCCGAGGCCTGGGAGGGGTTTCTAACATGTCTGATCATGACAGTCTCCTTTTGTTATTTTTAAACTTTTTGATGGTGATATAATAGGGGAAAAAAAAAAAATCCATTGCATTTTCAGCACTATTTTTTAACTTTGCTTCCAAATGTAGCTACAATTCCAGAAGGGCCAGGTTTTATGAATCCAAATTCTTTTTTTTTCTCAATAGCTTATATCCATTCTTTCAAAATTGCCCTTCCTTATCGAGATCAGCTATTCAAACTACTAAATGGCACACAGAACATGCTTGTACAGTTTGATCTAACTTAAACCAGCACTCCAGTTAGTCTTTCTAATATGGTTTCTATTTGTCGAGCAGTGACATCATGGCCTTTCCAATTTTTGTTGGTTTTTTTTAATAAAATGGTGCACAAAGTGACTTTTGATGCCATGAAAAAAAAAAAAACCACAAAAAACAAACAGTTCCTGTAAGTAATTTTTCATTGGGCAAATGAAGTGCTGTGAATAAACACGTGCAATGTAACGTGGCAATGTCTTGTGAAGAACCTGGAGAAAACGCACATGTCTGCTTCACGGAAAAGAATGTAGGTTTCCTCAGAGAGGGATTTCATAGCATAAGTGAAAAGAAAATACATAATACATAGATGGGGAGATTTTAAAAAAAGGTGTTATTAAAAATGGCAAATATTTAGATTGAAACTATGACTTTTAGTATATGGGAGTTTTATTACATATGGACATAGTTTAATTTTTATCCCATCTTTTTAACTAAACATCTATACTCACTATCAAAAAAAAAAAGAAAGTTTTCAAGGCTTACTCTTTAGAGTCTTAATAAAGTTTTAAAATTTACTGTTACGTGTGTCTGAGATCCTCAAAAATATGAATAAATTAGGTTTTGAAAGTCTTAAAAACAAGTTGTGATACTTATTAGTTATCTAAGTCTCTGTTCTAAACTTTAAGTGTGTAAATATATGAGTTATGCATAAAATTAAAACTTTTTTAATTTTTTTTTTTAAATTAGGGACATCATCTCATAGGATCTGTTGCAACTGTTAATATACTTCTCCCATATGAAAAACAGAATGCTATGGCATTTTTCATTTTATGTGATTAATGTGTCTTGTAACTAAGGCTGAGAAAACTAGTGCATCTTTCTCAACAACTAAGTTCTACCTAACTGCTGCAGTAGCTGTCTAGCTTGTTTTTTAGAATCATGGAACCCTAGAGTGGTTTGGGTTGGAAGAAGCTGTAAAGTTCACTTAGTTCCAACCTCCCTGCATGGGCAGGGACACCTTCCAATAGACCAGGTTGCTCAAAGCCCTGTCCAACCTGGCCTTGAACACTGTCAGGGCTGGAGCAGCCACAGCTTCTCTGGGTAACCTGTTCCAGTGTCTCAACCCCATGACTTTGAAGAACTTCTTTCTTATAGCTAGCCTTTTAAGCCTATGTCTACTCCTGCCCTGGCTCTGCTGTTCCATAGCCAGCCTCTCTGAGGTTGTATGTCCTGAAACTTAGATAAATTTAGATGAAATTGAAATTTACATTATTTTTGTGGAAGGGAGTAGATACTGGCTCCAAATAAAACACTGGAGCACTTGATTTTTTTCCCCCGGTTATAGGCTTCTGGATGGCAATGTAAAAGTCCTGCAAGCTCTGAGATCTGCGCAGATAGGGGATGGAGAGATGAGTCTGTTGGGAATGTGGCAGAAAAGAAGAATTAATGTGAATCTGGAAGACAATAAATAGAATAGCAGGAACAAAAATGTTCTGGAGAGAATGTAAACACAAAAAATGTGCTAACTAGACATTGTCTTTCTCCAGCATGCTTTTGGGAAATGAACATGAACAGGTTTAGAAGATTTCATGTTGTTATTAGTTTATTTTCAGGTCATTTATTTAAGTGTCATAAAGAACATTAGCTAGTGGTTAGGGACTACAATATCCATTATATCATTCCAATCATGTGGACAAGTTTATATTACATATGATTTACAATGGTCTTTCAGCAGTTAAAATTATTATATTCAGGTACAAGGTTTTATACATGGTTCTATTTAGGAAAATTCAAGTGGCTGAGCACAGAGATGTCTTCCAATCAAAGTCCGAAAAATTAATGCTCTTACACGAACACTGTGTTGCAGCGAGAGCTGTTTATGGCTCTCTGCCTACATCCTTTATCATGTCTCCACTGTTGTTAGTAAAATATACAGAACTACTTTATGCCAAAACAATGGAAGTTAATGCAGATAACTTGTTCCAAAGTTAACCATCAAATAAATCTTCCTTTTTTTTTTTTTTTATAAAACTGTTAAGTGAAATGGTGTTCTAAAACTTTTAAAAATTGTCAAGATGATGAATACTGTGTGTGTAATACAAGTAAATACCATGGAATTGATTGCACACACATGTCTTAAATAAAGGATATTAAATAGTTTATTCCAGAGGGAGATCGGTGGAGTTTTATCTACTATTATTAGAAATTCTGCACTGACGGATCAGATTTATAAGGGCTGAAAAATAAGAAGAAAACCTCTTCAGAAATAGAAATGGTGCACTGAGTGGGTGATTGGCTGGGAGATTAAAGACAGGCAGGGGGATATAGCCTGCCTAGGTAGTCCAGCCTTTCACATATCAGGCAATTCTTAATAGCAATGACTTTTCAAAATCTGTTAGTTAAATTTGGTTTATCGGTCCTCTCAATTTGGTCACTGACTTGGTGGTTTAGGGCAAATCCTATAGCCTATTTCTCCTTCAGCTTTTCCCATGCATATATATATATAAGTATATCCTTGCAGGGATATGTCCATACTTTAGAGGAACCACCAACAACTGGTTTTAGGTCTATAATTCAGCTTGGACTGTCAGAATGCACACTTAACATTTCAGAGCATATGTGCAAGTAATTCAGCCACACTATATTTACGCTTTTATGTTCTGAGAATCTGAGGGTGGCTAAGTTGCTGAGATGGGATGGTTTAAGTTGGACTTGTTTGGGAGCCTGTCTTGTTTGTAACATAGGCAACAGATTCAGATGAGGTTGTTGAGTGTGATAGAATTTTTTCAGGTTTTATCAAGGCCAGGTTGGATGGGGCTTTGAGCAGCCTAGTCCAGCCTGTGTCCCTGCTTGTGGCAGGGAGGTGGGAACTAGATGATCTTTAAGGTTTATTTCAACCCAAACCATTTTAGGATTCTATGATTCTGTGATCTACAGAGAACACCAACGGGTGACAGCAAGCAGTGGAAAAATGGTAGATCTCATAGGTGATTTGGTCAGTGCCTTGAAAATACAGCTTAGTGTAGACAGACGTGAAAATAATATACCAAGGGATGGCACGCCAAATCAAAGAGTACACATCACATGGAATGTTTGCGCAGCATGCAGACTTAGTAAAGGAGGTTCAGAGGTTTGAAGAAAAATCTTCAAAGCAATTAGTCAAGAGTAAAACTGAAGTGTACAACTGCAGTAACGCTCATGTAGTGTGTGTGTTTGTATTTTGGTAGTGATTTTGAGGAGAGTTTCTGTTTAAAGGTGGTCCATTCCAGGGTGAACTGGATGATTCTGGTGTTTAAGAATATTTGTTTTGACAGAGGGAATGGAGTGGTTTGTTCACAGCCCAGAAATGAACTGTGATGGAGTAAAGCACTGAAAAACTGTGGAGGAGGTTGGTAAAATGGAGCAAGTGTTGGCTTTAGTAAACAGTTTAATAAAGAGGTTATAGTGGGTAAACATTTGGAAATTAAGAGGAAACAGAAAATTTAAATGTCTCTGCTTATCTGGGAGAACCATAATCACACTGAAAGGCATGTAAGTAAATAATATTCGGGTAAATTAACTTGAGGTCCAGGCAAGCATTTAAAGTGAGGAACCCGTGGTGGCCATGCATGTAGTCCTCTCAGTGTTAATTTAGAAGAGTTGTGGTTGAATGAAAAAGCTTCACTCAAGTGTTTCCTGGGCAGGGTCTGTAATTCATTACTACTTCAAATCAAATAGTAAAACCAGATCTGAATAAAATGTTACATTTCATATATTACAAAAATTAATTCAGTGGCCTTAATGTAACCGTACAAATGCATCCTGCTGTTGGGAAGGGTTTTCTGCGTGGACATCGGATGGAAGCACCAGTGGTGTCTAATATTGTCTATGGTACCTCAGAAAGCTTATGCCTCATTTTCCCCATCATCATGTTCATTATTTATGCCTGTGAAAAAACATAATAATGTTTTGGGTTTTTTTCCTGTGAATGGATGTACAACTCAATCATTTTCTCCTAGGTGTAGGTTTGGGGTTTTTTTTCTAGTTTGTGCTAAATTTTTTCAGCTGGTCATTACATACATCAGACAAGGATAGTTGGGTAAAAAGACCCACTTCCGTGTAATGATTCATTTTTGGCCCATGTTATTATGCAACTGACAGTCTTTCTGCGTTAGCTTTCAATGACCTCTGATGAAGCAACTTGCTGGCCTCGAGTCTAGACATGGACTAGACTCACCTTAGGTTCAACACCACTGCATTTGACATTTGTTACCAATCTTAGCCATAGTCTGGCAAAAATGCCAGGGTTTTTCTGGCAAAATTGTCTTTTTACTTCCCAGAGGTGTTTGCTGTATTGTATTTTAGCAGGCAAATAGATTATTCTTCCTGTTGATGTGTGCCAATAGCAGCAATGTAGTTTAGTGGAGACCTTTGACTACTCAGCCAGTCAACCTCTTATTTTATTTCACTGATGGAAGGTGTCCTTGCCCATGGCAGGGGATTTGGAACTAGGTGATATTTAAGGCATCTCCCAACAAACTATTCTGTGATTCTATATTCACTAAAATATATGCAAATTGTATCT
>NW_026901666.1:262500-280000 GCF_033783945.1 Neopsephotus bourkii | reverse complement strand
CTCTCTTTCATGGAGATCTGCAGTGCTTCTTAAGGCATTCACCCAATGAATGAAACCCTTATGTTTTTTCTTTCCCCCTCTGTGCATTAAAGTCTTGATAAGTTAAAGTCTTGATAAGAGAAAGTTGTCAGAAATAATTCTTCTTCCCCTAATTGTACTGGTGTGATAAAAGATCACACGGGGAATCTGCGAGAATTTACACACACATGCAAATAGCTGCTATCAATTCACGTGGAAGATCAGATAAGCCTGTTATCTCGTGTTGTATGTACCAGCGTGTGACAAGAGTGTGGGGAAGGACATGGGTCCGGAGATACAGGAATCAGTGGTGGAAGTCATGATGAGGAAATTCAGAAGAAAAAAATTCTAGATTGCAAAAAATTATCTGAAGATTTCTGGTCTAAGGGAAAAAGGTGTGTACAGAGATAGTGCAGTGCTCAGTTGCCTTTTTTAATAAGTGCCACAAAGAAATGAATTCATGGAGGAAAGGTTGCTTTATTGTCACCATGTGCTGTACTAAAGCGGCTGCCCGCTGTGAGAACTTGGTGGCCTCCATTCAGGAGCAAGTCCTGGGAAAGGATTTGTCCCAGGTAGTTCAGTCTGTGTTGTGTCTTCTGGGCTGGTGTAGCTCTTTGTCAGTGAGTTTAGCACAAGTCCTCTGCAAGCTGTGAGGGAGAGCCGCCTGGAAAGGCATTTTTTAGTAGTGGCACCTTGTTGCTCTTCATATTGGCAGTGCAGTAGAGAATTTGTGCAGTTACCGTTTGTCTTCGAATTCAGAATTCAGAACAATTTAACATAGAGATATTAGAGAATACAGTGAATCTATACCCAAATCATATTTTCCTCACACTGTCGAATATTTTGAATCAATTTTTTTTTCCCATCAAGATGCAGATATGGTAAGACAACAAAAGGTGAAAGAGTAGGTGCTCCACCTAGAAATTACCTTTGAGTACACAGGAATGCTATTAGCTTCAAGTCATCCTCACCATTGTAAACAACCTGCAGAGAGCATGTAGAAAAAAGGGCCGAGGTCGTACGCCTTTGTGGTGGGTGGCCACTTTGCAATATCATGTAAGGAGGGCAGAGGTTCTGTGTTGTTGAAGGAAAGTATGTCCTCCATTTCAGGGAAATTATAGTTGGCCGGGTCTGTTCTGCCCCTTTGATGGAGAGCTTGGCTCTAGAACTGTGCTGAATGGGGAGTGAGTTCCTGCAGGGAAACTTATCTTTGAAAAGCAACTGATTCTGGTAAATATAATCCAAAAAGGTGAAAGTGGTGGATAAATAAGACAGACTGAAAACAAAGACTTAAAATGGAAGTGTTTATACATCCTTAACTAAAAGGTACTAGATATGGTAAAAAGCCCATAGGGTGCAAAATAATTTCAAAAGGGAAATTTTTAGCAGTGTCTAAGAAAAGCTATCTAATACTCTCTGAGAAAATGATGTTCACTACAATACAGAGTACATGCAGTGAATGTACCAGTGTCATGAAAGTTAGGAGAAGCTAACATCCTTGCTTCTAGAACACCTAAAGCAAAAAAGAAAATAGTCTAACTTCACTTTCATGGGAGCTGGAGTTAAGTTTGAAAGCACATACTAGTTTTTTTATAAGTAGCAAATAAAGTTAAGGTTCCATAGTGAACATTTCAACACATTTTTTTCCATTTTTCTTACAGCCCTTTTTCTTGGAGGGCTGTAAGAAGTTGATAGTCCAGAGGACAAAACATCTCTAATTTTGATATTGTCAAAAAGATCCTTTGTATTACCTCTGTATTCTTTAGCTAAAAAAACAGGTATAATTTTGAGTAGTTTGCTATGTTTATAGTATAGGTAGAGCCTATAGTAAGTGTTCCAAGAGCAATAATTGGCTTTATGACATGTCTTCAGTTCCCTTCCTACCTGATCTCTAATTTGGGTAACTAGAGATTCAATACTGTCGTGTAGTCACAAACTAAACATAAACCTATCAACTTTGAAAATCTTAAGACAAACACTCCATGCTGTGACAGAATGGCAGGAATTAAAGGAGGGCTGCGACATTCCTGCGGGGTGCTGAGATACCACATCATCCCCCAAAAAGAATACCAAGATCTTCCTTCCCAGACCTTATGGAACACAAAAATACTGTATTCAAGACCAGGTTGGATGGGAGTTTGAGTAACCTACCCTTTAGTGGAAGGTGTCCCTGCTCATGGCAGGTGGGTTGGAACTCAATGGTCTTTAAGCTACTTTCAACCCAACCCGTTCTATGATGACTTGTACCACCTGCTTTACATTGCTGTAAAACCTTGAATCTGTCTCATACAGGAGTGTTCAGGATTCGATCTTAGTGGCAGAGGAACAGGCTGAAAGTGAGTTGCCAGTTGTTGTTCACCAAATCATGTGTGCCATCAGGGCTGCATTTGTCTTGCCCCAGCTTTCTCATGCTTTTCCCATGCAAGAATCTGGTAAATGCCTCCATGGGACAGGGAAGAACAATGGCATCTACATTTTAATCAGCTCCTGAAATTTTCATTTGCAGGTAAATCTGATGATCTGCAAAAGTCATGTTTTTAGCCTTCCAAAAGATTACATGTCTGCCACTTGTACCGAAAGAGTCACCTAGGGTAGGGAAGGTGTTTGGGTTTGGGTGATTGGTGTTTTTTCTCCTATGATTTCAATTGCCTGATTAATGGCTGAAGCAGTTTGCTCAGTTGGCATCAGCAGTGTACTAAAGGAGAGGGGAGCTATCTCAGAAATACAAAGAGCTAAAATATTTTGTAATCTGTTCTCACTCAGATGTATACTTGAAATTGCATTCCCTCAATTGAGCGAAATCATTTCAGTTATGCTGGTCACAGTAGAAAGCAGTCATTTTTGAATGCTTTTTTTTTCATTAATGTAGCTATGTTTCTGAGATGAGAAATGATGTTTCTTCTAATGATGGTTACATGTAGTTAATTTCCTTTTTCCTTTTTTAACAGCTTGGTGTGAAAGGCAGTTTCCTTGGGGGGGGGGAGGGGAATAAAAGTGATACAGCTGATGTTCCTGTTGCCTTAGCAACAGATTTATTTATTAGGGTCTGAAATGACATGAGTTAATATACCACATACCTGCTGATCGGCAAACTCTCCTATTTCAGCTCCAGTTGACAATTAAGTCCTGGACAGCTACAGCCAGGGGTTAATGTTAGTCATTAGGAGAACTAGGTCATTACTGGGAAATCAAGGCACTTAAGGCAGCATGGATAAAATATAAAATTCAGCATTTCAAGGAGTGAGGGGTTTTATGTTAATTAACCTTATTTTCCTTTCATTAAAAAAAAAATCTTTCATATATGCCTATGACAGTGGATCAATTAATTGGTGGGGGGAAAAAGAAAGTAAGCTGTAGTTTACTTTTCTCTCCTACTCGTCTTCATTTCCTTTGGAAGGGTTTCATTATTTTATGGAAAATTCTTATGTCTATATGATGAGTAAAAAGGGTATTAAAATTAGGAAGGGAATCATCATGGAAATCAGCTTTACCACAAGGGAATGAGCAAATAAAAGCCTTGGAAATGAAAATAAATAAGCTTTGCTAATACCTCACCTAAGGAGCAGAATATAAACCCATCAGAGCTTGGAGATATTTAGAGGTACTTCTTTGCTTCTTTATTAAGCAGTTACATAGTTATTTGACCTTCAGAAACAGAAACTTTAGAGAACTAATTCAAGTTGTTGGTAAATACTGTATTTACAGAAAGCTGATCAGTGGTGTAGCCAACAGTAACTCCTGTAGTTAGTAATTGGCTTCTGATTTCATTTTATTAACATATCTGGGTGGGAGTTTTAACTTGGTAAGTCAAGTCATTTAATAAAGCTTTCCCGAAAGCCTTTATTTACTAACTTTAAGCAGACTTTATTCTGATACTACAGAGTTTAATAGGCTGAAAAAATAATCATATTAAAAGAAAACTTATTTTTTTTTATTCACTGTTCCTCCAAATACACTTAGTTCTTTCACTTCTGCTAAGCACTCTACTTTCTTTTCTATGTTTAAGCTCTGTGGCCCAATTCTGCTTCTCATTGCATTTAAAGTAATTTGATGTAAACCCCTTTTCCACTCCTGTAAAGTCAGGGTTGAAGCAGCAGGTTACCTGGTGTGCATGCAGTAAAATGTACCAGACCATAAGAGCACTGTTACCTGTATCAAAAGCAAATTTGAAACTCCATGAGTGTTTTACTGCTCCATAGAATGGTTTTGCACTCTGACATAACTGTTTTCTTAAATATAAGAAAAAAGTTAAATAACATCAAGATTCTGCGTAAAATATCACAAGGAGAAACTGTCCTTCATTCACTCTGCGCTATCCAGATACTTGCAGAGGCCACTTCAGTGGCTGTCCTCTGAAGCCTATTCCAATAAATGCGTCAGCCATGGTTGAAAAACTGATTTTGAGTTATGTAAGACTACAATTGCATCATGTGGACATTTGACGATTATTTACATTTGGAATAAATGTATCACAGTTTGCCATAATAGCTCCAGTAAGCTCGGCTCTCCCTTTTTCCATGGTACAAAACTCATTTTATGGTGTTTTTCTTCTCTGGTGCAATTGTGAAACGCAAGTTTTGAGAAGAAACACATGTGAACTGCTAGGACTAAGGAGTCCTCTCAGTGCTCTGAAGGAAGGGAGTTCTGCTCTTCCAACTATGGCTATCAAAACAATCCTTTTCTGCTCCATTCACCCAAGCTGGTTTTGGAGCCTGGTTTTGCCCTGTTGTGCAGCCTGACTGGGTCATCCTCTTGGTCTCTAGGCTGGTTTCAAGTTTTTCCCCATGTGAACTGGTTGTGTGTTGCATTTTTTCACTATCTCTCCTTTACTTCTTCACTCTGTTCACTATTTCTTTGTCATACTTTTCATGAGTACCTGGTTATACTGATCAGATCTTATTTGTCCCCTTTGCTTTTTCTGGTCCACAGCTAAGAGTTTTAGTCAAACTTGGAAAGGACAAGTAACCATTACTGCGTTCTGTCTCTTCAGCCCATCTCCTGTAGTTTCTTAACCAAATAGTCCATTTTCTTGGTTTTCCTTATTTTCAGTGCATATAAGACAGTTCTTTATTCTGCAAAGACCAGTAACTTTGTTCTGAATCCGGTAGAGGGATCACAGACAGTGAAAACAAGATCTGAGTTTTCATTCCAGATGTTAGATCCTACCTGGGTTTAGCAGCCTAACTTCTAGTGGAAGGTGTCCCTGCCCATGGGACAGGGCAGGAAGGTTGGAATGAGATGGTTTTATAGTCCCTGCCAACACAAACTATTCTGTGATTCTGTGACCTGCAACAGTAGGACTGTCTCACTCAGCTTTAGTCTAAGGTGTGCCCAGCACAAATGGACTTTTCAGTGACCGGGTGTAGAAGGACTTTTTTCAAAGGCTTGTCTACATTTTGAGGAAGACTTCCAGCATGTCTTTGACTCAAGGTCACACACATCCAAATATTCAGTTCTCACTCTAAAACAAAAAGAGGTTCAAATTCTTAAAACAAGGCTTATTTGAAATTTAATACATAGAATCATAGAATCAGCTAGGTTGGAAAAGACCTTTAAGATCATCAAGTCCAACCATTACCTCAGGACTGCCAAGACCACCAATAAACCATGTCACTGAGGGCCTCATCTACACAGTTCTTGAACACTTTCAGGGATGGTGATTCCACCACTTTCCTGAGAAGCCTGTTCTAACACCTGGTCATCCTCTCTGTGAAGAAATTCTTCCCAATATCCAATCTAAATGTCCCCTGGTATAGCTTTGAGGTTGTTACCTCATGTCCTGGGAGTTGTTAGCTGGGAGAAGAGACTGACCCCCACCTTACTACTACTTCCTTTCAGGTAGTTGTAGAGAGCAGTAAGGTCCCCCCTGACCCTTCTCTTCTCCAGACTAAACCCCCCCTCCCAGTTCCCTCAGCCTTTCCTCATCACACTTGTGCTCCAGACCCTTTACTAGCTTTGTTGCCCTTTTCTGAACCTGCTCCAGCACCTCAGTGTCTTTCTTGTTCTGAGCCCAGAACTGAACACAGGATTTGAGGTGTACAAGTGCCCAGTACAGGGGATGATCACTGCCCTGCTCCTGCTGGCCACACTATTTCTGATACAGGCCAGAATGCCATTGGCCTTCCTGTCTACCTGGGCAGAAGCTGGCTCATGTTCAAGCTGGCTCATGTTCAGCAGCCAGCAGTCAGCACCCCCAGGTCTTTTTCTACTGAGCAGCTTTCCAGCCACTCTGCCCCAAGCCTGTAACATTTCTTGCATTTGTTGTGGCCCACATGCAAGAACTGTCACTTTACCTTGTTGAACCTCATACTGTTGGCCAGAGCCCACCAATCCAGCCTGTCCAGATCCCTCTGCAGAGCCTCCCTGTCCTTCTACAGATAAACACTCCCACCCAACTTGGTGTTGTCTGCACATTTACTGAGGGTGCACTCAATCCCCTTCTCCAGATCACAGTGAAAAAATTAAACAACACTGGCCCTAACACCATGCCATGAGGGTGTAAGTCACCACTAGTGACTGGTTGCCAGCTAGATGTGATACCATTTACCAACACTCTTTGGGCTCAGCAAAGATACGGTTTGCAGTTTTACTAGGTAGTGGTTTGTTTGTTGTGTTTTGGTTTGTTTTCTTTCAAATCTTGTTCTTTGGATGCTCTTGAAAACTTTTGGCAGAATTTTTCTAGAAGGTTATGTAGTCCAAGATAGCCTCAGTCTTGGGAAACATCATAAACAAGGACTGTAAAGGTTTTGTAAGAAGTCCCAGGCAAATTTTAGCACACGGTGCCACCAGCCCCATTTGTAATTCACAATACTTCAGACCACAGTTTGTGAATATCCTCCAAGAGATAAAAATATTTCATAAGCAAGTGATCTAATATCCCTCCTTATTTTCACAAGTGCTAGGGTGGGTTATGTTTCTTCCTTCAAAGTTCTTTTTAATTAGTTTCCTCTTCTTACTGCACTGCAATTCTCCTCTGCCTTTCCCTTCTTCTCCTCCCTGCTCTCCTTTTCTCTTGTGTTTTCACCCTTTTTTTCCCTCCTTTAGTCCCCTAATCTCTGCCTTTCCTCAGTTGTCTTTGTGCAAGCCCTGACTCAATGAAATGAGTTGATTCCTCATTCTGAAAGCAGTGCTATTTGTAGTTACTTTAATCTTGTTGAATAATGAGTTTCAAGCCTTGGTCTTGGTGCCAAGAAATTTCCTGCTTAGGAGCTTCATGCTCGGAGCTGGCAGCTTCACAGATCCAAAAAGGATGAGTTATCTTAGGTACCTGAGCTAATTCCTCTCAGGATATTACTCAGTAGGGATGAGGAGTTACTTTTTGCCCCAGGCAGGGTATCTGGTGCAGTATTAAGTGGTCATGGTTTGATGATGTGAGTCCACCATGGAAATCACAGGGGGGGCACAGGATCTTTTATGGTGGGATTGCCATTCCCAGGCAAATGTGTAGTAATGTCATTTTAACATAGTATTTTATATATAACTCTTTTTCTGTTCTTCCAAAGAACCGAGTAGATTCTTATCCACTTATTGTCATATTCGTGTCTGTCTACTGTTGCCATAACATGATGTTTTTTGTAGTCTGTTGAATCACAATAACAGGTACTGTGTATGGTTATCAGGGCTGTCATGGTCACTCAGGTTATTTTATCTCTCCTCCTGACATGAGGAAGCAGTTTGTTAAGTTACCTTTTGAACACAAAAGGAAGTTCACATTTTTCTTTTATTTTTTTTTTATTTTATTTGGGGGCAGTCCATGGCAGTTATGAGGCTGTGTTGCAAAGTTGACTAAAATTCTTTTTTATCTGAATCCTGTACTTACGAAAAACTAGGTTCACCAAGGTAAAGAAAAGGTATTTGGATGAAAGTGCATGATTTTTACACCAAGGTAACTGAGACCAAACACCAGTTTTTATCTTCAAAGGTTAATCTCTCTGTAGGAAATAAGCAGGAGGCTCAATGACTGATGCTGATCCTGAGGTTTCTTTGGTTAGAGAATGCACAATATTTTATTTTGAGCTTTTTCTTCATGAATTGTGAAGGGAGAAGAAGAATCTAAACAATAAACTCCCAAGGTTCTTTTTTTTTTTTTTTTTTTTTATGAATCTCTCCTAGATAACGTAAGATAGGAGAAAATGCTTTCCCAGCGTAAAGCAAAATGTCACCCATTTTTCTCAGGCCAGCAATTTGAAAAAATCAGAAGGTAAAATATATTCTTCACTGTAAATACCTCACAGTCTATAATAGAAAATAAAACACTGTATTTGCCAGTATTTTTTGGATGCTTTGTGCCTCTCTAGTGACACTTTTTAATTCCTTGGTTTGCAGAGGTGTTTTGCAAGGATCAGGACCTTTTTTGTTTGTAGAACCTCCAAATTGCTAGCCAAAAATTATTCTGTATGGTCATTTCTTTCAGTGACACTTATGCAAAAGCATTTTCTTCTATTTGACTCCATTTTCCGTTAACTGAGGGAGTATTAGATATTGTGGTAAGTTTTGATGCTGATGGTGGCAGACAGTGTTTAGAGGCGCAATTACAGCAAAGTCATTCTGTAAGCGTAAAAGCCGAAGAGGAAAACTCATTGGAGTTAACTACATATTTACAGTCTACCTCTACCTCTTATTGGAAATGTAAAAAGATGGAAAAATGCTGTGATAAATTGAATAGATGGAAAGCAATTAACTTTTCCTTCATGTTTGCATTTTCATAGTTATTTTTTTCTCCTGTTTCTTTTCTAATAGCTCTTTCCCAGCAGTACTATTTTTCTCTTTTGCAGTTAAAATGAGCATTGTTACCAGAAATTTTGTATTAGAATTTTAAATTTTTTGTCCCTTTTTATTTTTTTCCAATCTTAATATAGAAATGTGCATTAAAGTAATTTGAATGAGGGAAGTCCTCTGTCCTCCATGAAAATAATTACTAGAATGTGGTATTTATTTTGATATATTGAATATTCATTTGGATATCTTGAATAGACTTGCAACATAAGTCCTCTTACTTCAAGAAGAATATTATACTACTGAAGTATTTACTGACTCTGATCCTCACCACATTTTTGTAAATGAAAGCTCCTATAAGGCCGTATCTTACAGATGGGGAAACCTGGGCAGAGCCGTCTCGTGGGAAATCAGTGGTGGGAAAAGACCAGAACTCTGCAATTCTCTGTTTTGAAGGCCAAGCTTATTTTTTTGTGTGACTATACTGCCACTTTCTAACATTATGAGATTATAATAAACCTTAAAATATATTCAGATTTTTCTGAGCTCAGATTTAATGTAAAGTATGGAAGTGTAATACAGTAAATACTGTAATGCAGTGAAAATAATCCCTGATACTGTTCTTTAGGTTAGGTTTGACATGAAACGAAGCCCCATTTTTAACTCAGCAGAGTGTGAATGCAAAGACTGCACCACTTATCAATGTTTTGCTGCTTGCTTCTGGAGAATGCCCGGGATAGATACAGGGTCAACAGGAGGCTGATGTCATGAGTCTTCTTATCAGCCCGTGGCATCCTTCATCACCCTCCCCAAGTCTGTACCATATCAGTCAAAACATTAAAGAACCTCAAGTTCCCATTCTTTACTGTTCTTCTCATTCACCCAAACAAAGAACGTTACTGGGATAAAGGCACCTTCCAGCTGCTGGCTCTGGGTGTGAAAAAGGTTCAGCTCTTGCCTCACAGCCTGCTCTCAGCAGCAGAGAATGCTCGTGCTTTTCTTCACCTTCATTCTTTCAAAAACGTTAACTTTTACAAGGGATTTTACACATTTTCTCCCTTTTCCTTCATGGTGCTTCTCCATCCCCTCTGCACAGTACTTCCCTGCTAATGCTTCTGCATGCCTTTGCCTCTGTTTTCTCTTCTTTCGTTCTCCTCCTTTAATAATCATGGAGTTTTACTTTTGCTTCTTAATTTATGTCTTTACTGGGTTTTTTTCCAGACTTTTTCTGTATCTCTGATAGCACTCTCAAATGCTCTCTGCAGTCGTGTTCAAGTCTGATTTTTTCTGTATTCTTTCCTTTTTCCCAAGCCTGTGCCTTTTTCTTCTTCTCTTCGTTTACACTGTATTTATCTTCCTGCCCCCTCCTGAGTTTGGATATGTCATTGTTTTTTAAAGTTTTCAACTTGAATATTTGTTTTGGGTTTTTTTTCTTCTCATGGTTCTCTTCTGAGGTTATTTTGCCCTCCTCATCTGCCCTGTTTGCTGTCAGACTTGCTCCTCACTATTTCACTTTCCCAAAAACTAAAGGACCACTGTCATCCATGGTAAGGTCTGTGTCTTAGAAACTACATTCCCATCAATATTGATTCTGTACTCGCAGACCTCCCCAGCCGTGTTGCTGCCCCCCATGCCTTCCGTGCGCTTTCTCTGGCTGATGTCTCTCGTCCCTTCCTTTCCATCCTGGGTGGCTCTTGGCTCGCTGGTCCTCTGCCTCTATGACTGCCGCTCAGCTTCATAAATAATGACTGATACTTCAGTGGACTAGTTTATCAACCATTTTATAGCAGTAATTGCAGGTAGGCAGAAATCTGTCTTTTAGATCTTGCTATATATCCTAAAAGATTAAAAGAAAAAAAAAGAAAATGCTACTTTAACTTACAGAGATATTGTGTTCTTTTTAGCATTACCATTTGTCACCATTGCCTGTCTGACATTCAGGTGATTTTAAGAAATGGGAAACAAAAGGAGATGGACCCATTGTGGATTGCTTGGATTGAAGGCACCACAAAAAGTGAACTATTACTGCATGCCCTCACAGTTTGGAGTTCTCTGCCACTGAAAATCTCCCATGCTAAATGTCCTAAGAAGATTACGATCAACCTTTTTAATATTGCTTTTAGCTGAGCTTATTTGTAACCCTTTCAAAACACCTTGAGATGGCATGACAGTGCTGTTGCTATCAGAATCATTGTATACCCTTTACACAGTATTTTCTAAAATAAGACCTTCTCACCTTTTTAACACTTCTACATTACTGATTAACTTGCATAAACTGTAGGTTTTTATATATTTTTTAAATTGAGTGCATTTATTTTCCCCTTGAGCGAGTCCTGTCTTTTTTCCACAACTCTTCTGCTTTCTAATACATAGCTGATGCATCTTCCTCCAGATCCTAAATAACTGTGATTATCACCATGTAGGATAACTTTGCATATACTTAAAAAATTAAACTTCAGTCACGGAAGACCATATGGGTCATTTATTAAATTTCGCTCAAATTCAAGAGATGAATATGCAGAAAATAATGTAAAGGGACAAATTCTCCTTTTTTTTTTTTTTTTTGTTTATAATTTTATTATGTTTCCCATCACTGGGGATGTTGGTATACTGCAGGGATAACTCAAATTTGGCTGGTCTCTGTGCACATTCTTTCCAGTTCCAGCAAAGGATAAGGCTGGAGGGCTCAGGCTGAAAAAAAAAGTGTTTTGAAGACTGTTGCCATTGATCGTATAGAGGAGCATCATTCTAGTGCTATGAAGTTGCTTTTTTTAATCATTTTAAGCTGAAAAGAGGGATGTCAAGTCATCAATTAATCCTGACAGCATCCTTCTGTGGTGAAAAAATAATACTCTCACACCCATTTTATAAACAGAAAATCTGAGGCAGAGATAATGGAGGTTCAGAGCTGGTGGTGCTGATACCACCACCCTCTCATTCCTCATTGCAAGGACAGTCTTGAAAGTTTTATTTTCGATTAAAAAGGGAAGTCACTAAATCAGGCTGAACTCTGGGCCACATTCCCATAACCAGACTGCTAAAGCTCAGCCAGTTCTTAAGAGAGACTTCAAATGCCTCTATTAAAATGTTTTAAACTAAAACAAAAAAAAAAAAAAAAAAGGTAAGAAACTTGAGTGTGCAGTATTGAAACATGGAGATTAAACGTCTCCAGTGACAGTGCTCTCAAATCCAAGTATAGGTGTGGTGCCTGTGTCTGTTTTGTAGCACTTACAACTGGAGTTTGGCTATTCTGATGTTTTCGTGTTCTTACAATGAAATTTAGAGCATCTTCAGACATGCTCAGTTCTTATTTTTCCATTGCCAGATGCATATGAAATCAAGTAAAAATACAAGAGCATTTCAAATGCCTAAAGTAAACAACAAAGCCAGATCCTGGAAGCACATTAGCTTGATTTTTTCCCATAGTATCTTAAAAGAAAAGTTTTCACTTTACTATCAGGCTTTTATACAGTTTTTCTGTTCTTATTAAGGAAATATAATATTAAGGGAATATATAATTAATATTATTTAATAAAGCTCAAAAATGCAACAGATGCAGCCAAAAGTGCACATCATTTTGAGCAGATCTTTACAGAACAGACATTCCATATTGTGTTCATCTTTTTCCACAATCACTGCTATGGCAATCTGGTGCGTTCAGCAGTTGTTGCTGAGTAAGGCAGACTGGATTGTATATGATTTTCTCCATGTCAGCCAAGAAACAGAGCTCTCTTCTTTTTGATGCAGTAAAGAGGTGGTCTTGTGCTATTTATTGCTTTCTCCTAGGAGCAGCTATACTTTACCAACTTGCAGTAATAATAATAATATACTGCAATCTGTAGGTGCATGTGCTAGAACCTTTCTGTAGGTCTTAACCAAAAATAAAATGGTTATGGTGTTGAAAAGTCATGGAGGCTGGGAAATTGAATAAGATGACCTCCCAAATAGAAAAGCTACAAGATTCACAAAGTGTGTCATTAAAATCTGTATCACCTAAAAGCAAGGTATTTTAAAAGGGGGTATGGAAGGAGGATCACCTAAAGCAGAAAACCCATAAGAGAAGCTCCAGTTCCAGCAGAGGAAACGTTTCTCCTTTCAGCATTCCTTCTGGGTGCCAAATTTTCCTTCTGTTCTTCCCCACCTATTAAACAAAGCTGCAACTTCCAATTCCTATCAGTTTTCCTAAATTTGTGCAGCTTATGTGGCTTCGATGAGCTGTAAGGCTGCATATTCTCTTGCCAGCTCCTTGACAGTGTGGCTCCAACAGCATCCTCCACTTTTGGCTGCCTCTGGGACCCCTGGTCTCTTCTGGAAAGCGAGAAGGAAAGCATATCCTATGCTGGAAGGACTTTTTGTGACTGCAGAGCTGATAGTAGGGCTGTGAAGAGCTTGGAAGGCTCTGTAAGCATCGCAGCTCAGTCTGTCAAGGCTGCCTCCTCTGTGTATGGGGATGTTTTGGTCCATCTCAGGATGAGCTGGGCATCACTCAGCATCAGATACAGAATGGGGGCTCATCAGGATCACTTCTAAAGCACCCACAAAAGCCTGCCTTGGGGAATCTGTGGCTAACAGGAAACGTTATCACATTATCATGAATTACACTGCCTTCCAGCATCATAGCTATTTTCTTTGCAAACTTGCACATTCGTGGTAGAGTTGTTTTCTTCTAGCCAAGTCTGAGTCTTCTCTTATAATCCCATTTTTCCTCTTTCAGCTGGCCATTCAGAGGCAACTAAAATACAGACAACACATTTTTGCCCTTCACTTACCTACCAAAAAAAGGTGGCCATTTTAAGCATGAGGATGCAAGCAAACTAGTAGGCGGTACTGGAATCTTTGCAACGGGAAGAAATTCTCTCTCCAAGCCAGTGCTCGTATCCACTTCTGTTACTGGAACTGCCATGAAAACTCCTGGTTCACAGATGTGAAACAAATTACGAAGCTTATGCAGTTGCATTCCTCCTTATTATTGGGAACAAAACAAATCTGGAAGATGGAGGACTTCTTAAAGTAATTATTGTCTGCCTTTATTTTAAGAAAATGCAACTAATTCTGAAAACTCTTCAATTCCTGAAGATTTTTCAGCCTAGAGAAGTCACATTAATTATAAGATTAATTTGTTTTAATTCCCTAAACCAAAAATATTGACTGAATGAGAAATTAACACATGTAGAGCTGCAGATGTCATTTGGCTTCAGATTTCCTGAATTATATAATTATTATCTTTCGTATAACAGTGTGACAAACCTACAGATTCATTCTACAAGATTAGTCTGTGAAGAAAGACACCAGGGCAGCTGAGCTATAGATTTTCCATTAATACAGGAAGGAAAATAGTGGAATTTTCTAAATAATAAATAAAACCAAAATATTTTAAAGGCATGTGGTGCACATCTGTCTGAAATACAGTAATTGAAAGCAGAGTAATTAAATGCAAGATATAATGGTCACCTTAGAGTGGGAGCATTGTTTCATTTTAAGTATAACTCAGCAAATTTGGGAAATTTAGATAATCTGTGGCACCTTTTTGAACTTTTCATTCTGTGCTAGAAGATAGATTAACAAACTGACTTTTTATTTACTTTTTGGATAACCAGCCTTGTGTTTCAAGGCATTGTCATATTCATTCAAACCTTTAATATTATCTTCAGCTGAAATTATGAGCGTTTTTTGTTTTAACTTCCAGTTAACTCCTTAAAAGTCTAAAGGTAGAAGATGCCTTGTGTTATTCCTTTCTTTTTTACCTAAATGGATCATAAGTTTTTCATGAATATAGCATGGTTTCATATAATTCCAGTTTGGGAAATCCTGTGGTTTCGGTAAAAGTTTTTTGAGTCACCTCTTCCTCTTGAAATGGAGATTGTATGCATACTTTTAGAGAAAAAAAAAAACAAAAGAAAAAAATAAATTGGTTTTTTTTTTCCTACCCTACCCTTTTTTTAATATGATTTTTGCCTTAAGGTGGGTGAGATATTACTCAGTCCTTCTCACTTTCAGGTATGGTAATTTGAAGAGTTAAAGGCATCATTTGAAGACAGGAAAGGAGGTCTGGTTAAACTGAGTTCTGATCCCAAGAGCTGCACTGAGTAAAATGTTTAACCATGAAATGAAGCAAGGAGGGAAACTGCTGAAGATGTTTAGTCCCCAGAAGTACTATTCAAGAGTACTATTCTGATAAACAAAAAAAAGGGAAACAAAAAACAGTTCTACAAGTAAATATAAATGATGCTGATATAAGTTCTGTTTATTTTAAGGGAACATGACAAAGGGCCTGAAACTTTCTTTGAAGTCCTGCTGAAACTGAAAGAAAAAGATCTACCTTTTCATGTGTCCATTCTTGGAGAGGCTTTCAGTGAAATTCCAGGTACTCTTATTTTTTCTTTACTGTAATGTTAGTATAAAGTAGATATTTCCAGAAGTAATTCTCATGTGCACATTATATTAGTGAAAAGAACGTGTTTAAAATCTTCATAGTTATAAAACTAAATAACATAAATATGTTGTAAAATTGAAATTATTAAAAACAGTAAGCATCTTTGATTTTACTTGGAGGTACAAAACCTTATTTATGACTTGTGTTTCAGTAACACTTCTGTATTTATTTATATAGAGAGATAGGTGTGAGTGAGTGGATGGTTCAGGTAGGAAACAATCTTTCAGGTCAGGGTCACTCATCTGAAATCCAGACTGAGATTTTAGCAGGAGAAAACAGTTAGTTCCCTTTCAAATTCAAGGTTAAGGACTTCTGTGGAGACTTCTGGTTTGTATCTGACATGAAAGTGGTCATTAATCTTTAATATTTTTATACCAGTCTTTTGCATACTCTTTCCATTTCTTGGTTTCTGATAACCACTCCTCTGTAAACAGTTTCATCCATCTGAAAAAGAAATAGGTTTTAGTCTGAATACACACAGCTTTGTGCCTGAGATATTTTGACAGTAAAGAGAATAGTCAAATCCTATACCGGGTGGACTTGTCGTAAATGAAATCTTTAAAAAATGTACGTTAATAATGAGTAAGCTTCACAATATGTGATGTCATAGCTCATACGTGATTTCCAAAGATGCACTAGGCATCCCTCCATTTCTTCAGTCCATAAAAATAGACTTGGGATTAGTGTATTTGTCAGTTCTGTTGTATTGCTGCCTGCTGGACTGGTGATATTTCAGTTGGTTTAGATTTGGTTTCACAGTTTTTAAGACACGAAGAAATTGATCAGATCCAAATAAGTTTTGGGTCCCCAACTGTGGCACAACTGGTTTGGAAAAAAAGATAACAGTTTGGTAGCAGAAAATTCTTTGTGTTTTCTGTCCACTTCTTTTTAGACAGTTTCTGAAAGCCTGTTCTTCTAGGCAAGCCTTATCACAGATCCCAAGGCAATGTTGCTTTCCAGACTGAATGCACCAGATTTCTTAGAAGGAGAAATTTCTAAGGAATATGTGACAGATAGGAATGTATGATGGTGCACTGTGGGAACAGATTCTATTGACACTCATTTTGGATGTTGTTACATATCTCATTTGTGGCTTCAGTACTTATGAATAATGTAGATCATCTTAAATTTATGTCAGTATATCAAATCTATATGCCATACCTCTTGTCTTGTCAATTCATTCATCCTCATGTATAAATAGATTCTATATAAAGGGCAACATGCTGAAATGTGTCTCATCACCATGTATTTGATAGGGCCATATTCATACAAATGACATATGCAGGTCATTGCTAACAAGTACCAATAAAACCTGTTGCACATACTTTACGGAAAAATCTATTTTAGAGATGTTTTACAATTTTTTTAATTTTTTTTTTATAAATTATGGACACTGTGCTTCCTCTCCCTCCAGTTATGGGACCAAATTCCCTCAGTATTATAAATGTCACCTTTACAGTCATTGCTAAGAGAAAAAGTGCTTAATGTATTTTATAATTCAGTAATCATTCTTTTTCTTTTTGGAAAACCCAACTTTTTCAGTAGCTTACTGGTTTGAAATAAACAGCAAATATCCAATAAGAAGTTAAGAAATGTTTAATTTTCAGTAGTGCTAAAGCTTGAGCTTAGGCTCTGAAGGAATCAAGAGATACAATTTAGGGCTTCAGGCAAGTATGCTTCAGGGGGCAGTTCCTCCCCTGTGGAAGAGAACAAGTATCTCCATGACTGGCTCTTGTTTGGACTTTGTCAGTGGTGAAGGAGTTCAGGGTGGCAAGTATCCAACCAATAACTAAGAAGTTCCTCATTATGAGTGGCAGTTGTGTCTATCTCATTGTTGATCTTCATGCACAAGCATCGTTAGAGGTTTAAGACCCTTTTCTGTCATTGGTACTCCTCTGACCTAGTATATAAGCTGCATTTTCAGGGTAGGTTTATGGTACATCAAATTTTGGCTTTATAAAGGTAGCAGCAGAGCAATGTGCGTGTTTGGAAGGCTGACACAGATATCTGAGACCCATACCAAGAAGCAGCATCTTTTTATCGTTACTGTAATGCTGGTACAGGCTGCCCCAATCAACCTGCTGTCCTCCAGCCATCCCAACCCTCCTCATTCCCCTTTCAACTTCCACCCCTTGAGCTCTGAAATAGACTCAGATGACCCTCATAAACTTATCCTAGAATGGTTTGGGTTGGAAGGGACCTTAAATATAGTTCCAACCCCCCAGCTATGGGTGGACACCTTCCACTAGACCAGATTGCTCCAAGCCCTGTGCAACCTGGCCTTGAACACTTCCAGGGATGGAGCAGACACAGCTTCTCTGGGCAACCTGCGCA